>NC_071308.1:1943636-2255909 GCF_027563975.2 Plodia interpunctella | reverse complement strand
AAACTAAATACGTTTTTTCAAAAAAAATAAACTTTGTATTTTCTTATTCTGATGAATTCTGACATAATTTACAGCCCAAATATTCAACACCAAGCCACTTTTCAATATTAAAATCTACTTCACTGTACATAAAACGACACAACGCGCACTTAGCACCAAAATACTTATATATTGCCTAATGTAAATGGATACGTGCACTATGGCGGTCTGGCGCGCCGCCCGAAAACGCGAAAACACAAAAAATATATACGTCCCCTTATTTAACGAGACATGAAAAACTCACGAGAATATTTTCCAAGACAGTTCCAAAGGCAGTCGAGAAATGGCGTCGCGTTTCTCCTCTGGAAATATTTTTGAGCCGAAAACGAAAATTCCATTGTCGCACATAGTAAACTGATTGTTTACAATTACAATGGAAAATGAAGGTAGCCAGGGAAAATAAAGACAAAGCTATTTGTCATTCCTTATTTATTTATATGCCGGTCTGGGAGCGGTTTAAAAACATGAATTGTATCAGATGCTTCTCCTCCCGCGCAGATTATAAAAGTCAATTAAGGGAAAACCCTTTATTGGAATTCCTTTCCATAGGCGATAGGCTAGTAACCTGTCACTAGGTATAATAATCTCAATTCCCCACCGCGACAGCTAATCATGGCTTTCGAGTTTTGCAACTTATGGCTTAAGGTAGTAGGTAAGGCTTAACGTATTATCATTTGTAACTAAAGTCACATGAAAGTGTAACTATAACGGTCTGTCATAAAACCACACCTTCATTTTGAAAGCGGTCCCAGGGCTTCAAGGTGTCAAAGCCGAGAATGCAACAGGAATAAGTTTAGATCAGAAAAACCCAAGGGATATTCAACGGGATAATGTAGATAGTGTATATATCCCACTTCCCGCTAATATTACAAAGACGAAAGTTTGTGAGTATGTTTGGATTGACTTTAGGTACCCCGAAAGTACACGATTCACGTAGGATTTGGTCGTATGATAATCAATGGCGCTTCACAAAGTAGATAGCGCTACTGTGCACAACGACGATAGGTGGAACACCTGTGCTACCGTAGTAGGTCCTCTTTATTATTTAGCTACTTAGCGCCTATTAAAAATTGTTAGCAAATCTGCGAAAACGCACATAGGACTAATTTGCTAAGGAAAATAAACAGGATAAGAAATTAGGTAGGTACATACTTTTTCTATGATTTTCTTTTGGGTGGTCTTTTTTGTAATTAAAAATTTGAGTGAATATGAGACTCTAAGCTAACCTAACCTACCAAGTATTACATAATTATTTTATTTTATTAATAATAATTATTTTAAAATTTATAAATCGAAACAAACATTGATCTAAGTAAGTAGATATTATTATTTAAAACAAAAATGCAACTCAAATACTGTTATATACATTTATTAATTAGAAATATTTGTAATAAAAATAAGAGTTCAAACTCTGTACAAACAAACAAAATTTATTTACACTAGTTACATAAGTATATTAATATCATAAAAATAAAATATTACACAATTTACAAAGTAGTCCCATAGGCATTCAATGGTACAATATAACAATTTAAATTAATATATACATACATATTTTAACTTATTTTGCATCAAATTAAACTTACTTACACCTTTTTGTGCAGACAACTAAGTCATCACCGTTTCGCTTCAAGTTGATCATTGATTTCGATCTTACTGAAAATAATAAGTACTGATTTTAGTATATAAGTACCTATGATCTTCTGTAGCACATTTTTCAATGTGAAATATGTTTTTTTTACTATATATAGGTATGTTTAAGTTTAAATATAATTAATTTTTTTAAATTTAGTTTTATTATTATCTACAAAACATAGTTTTTGGTAGGTCACATCATTTCGGAGTGTGTGGTTAAATGCACGCAGATTACCCCCTACTTACAAACACTTAGTCTTTATAATATTAGTATGGACAAAAATGGCTCCTAACCAGAGATCGGTAAAAGCACAGCATTTTTTAACATGGAATTTTTTGGGAAGAAAGTGCATCTATGCTCCCGAGGCTTCAATTGTACTCACAAGCAATTTTACGTGCAGCCAAAAACTTTTTCCTAAATTTTGCCCACACCATCATTTCTCTACTGTTTTCTAAACTCTCCAATCCCATTTCCATAACTAATTCTATGTCATCAAGACGCTTTTTCAATATACAGTGTGATAAGATTATCCTGCGCCAACTCTTACATGCCTCCCCTGCTCGCATCAGGGATATGTCGTCTAAATAACTGTAAACATAAAAGAGTTATTCTTACTTAGTAGTTTTAGTATTACAGCTATATACATATGTATATGCAACAACTACAAAACATTGTTCATAAAGTAGGTAAACGAAAAAAGGTAATGTTTAGAATATGTTTGATATGCATATATGCGTTTGGTTTGGTGGCTACGGCGAATACAATCACAAAACACAAAAATAAATCTCATCCAAATATTTCATATGTACAAAAATAGTAGGTACATAAAAAGTAGGTACTTTAGTACCTATGCTCAGATATGTAAACTCACAGAAATATTTTCCAGGACATTTCCAAAGGTAGACTAGAAATGGCATCTTGTTCCTCCTCATATTCGTTTGATATTCCGCACATAGTCACAATCACAAATTAAAATAAAATAGGTAAAATCAAAACTTTGAGTCATATTCAAACACTAGGTACCTAGGTGGGTAAACAAAACAATATTTTATTTATTTTTTACATTGTCAATGTGTGTGTTGCCAACTGCTAGCTGTACCCATTTGGTAGACATTTTCCAAAACCAAAAAGTAGCTAGAAGTAGCTAAATGTTACAATGTTTAGGTTAGGTTAGGTTACAAAAAATACTCATTTAAAATATGTAATTTAATAGGTACAAAATGTATTAAAAGTTAATAGAATAGTTGTATTGCTTGGTTATTAGAGCGTTACGATAAAAATTTTTGAAAAAGTAAAGACATTACTATGTAACCTCAAACGACTTGTGAAGTCGGGATTATGAAATAGGAATATGTCGATTATTGGGGTTCTGTGACCCTTACCCACCTATTATACTATCTGTTGTTCGATAGTCATTAGAAAATATTGGTGATTTTTTAAACTGTTAATGTATTCTATCCCTGCCACGAAGGTAATATTTTTATTTTTAAATCATTTTTATCGATAGATTATAAATTATATCGATAGTTGTGATATTTGAAAAGATGCTAGTAAAAGTAGTTAAAAATTTTAGCTTCAAGTTACAAAAAATGGTCGCTGTCATTTACCAAAAGATAACTAGATCTAGTTTGTTAAGTTGCTAAGTTGGCTTGGTGGTTGAAAAATTTGCTAAGTTGGCAATTTTGGTGGTACAAAAAGTGACGAAATGGTACAAAAAGTGAACTTCGCTCACTTCACTTGACATCTAAGCTTGACATTGACAAAAGTACCTACCTACCTGCTAATTCCATGGAAAATCCAGCAGCATAAAAAACTGCAGGTAGGTACATGCATCAACTTTATTAAGACACTTGCGCGCAATCACTTGAGCGAAAAGAAACTTTTCGCGCAAGTTTAATACGTCGTACGTGTACACCTAGAGCATAATAAAGTCGATGCATGTACCTACCTGCAGTTTTTTATGCTGCTGCATGACCACACCACGGGATCACTACATTGCGGACTCTTTACCTGTTATGGATGTGGCGTGCCGGGGCACTTGTACATATCTGTCAAAACTATACAAATATTTTTTTACGATTGCAACATTACCGAAATCAACAAGCGGTGAGGTTGTGTCGGTTTTTTCGGTGATATCGAAAATATTTATTTCCCGTGTAATCTGTAGTATTTTTTGTTACGACTTATATCTCATTTTAATTGATTATATTGTGTCAGAAGGGCAAGTAATTCATTACGAAAATGCACCATTTTTCTGCATTTTTCGAGTGACAGATGTTCCAGTGTGAAATCGCGCCAGTTTTACGCTCATTAGCCTAGTAAATCCTGTGAAAAATGGAAAATTATAATGAAATTAATACGAGTGATGTCTCCACCTCTAATGGAACAGGTACATGAACACAATTTCCTTATACATCTTTTAGAAATTCAGATCGGAACTTAGAGTGACACCACGATTACCCGACTAAAATGACAATAGATTCGCGCATCTAGTACGCCGTTCAGTTTAACTGTTTACTGGCCTTTTTTCACGAATTATCTCTTACAATAAAATATACTAAATGAATAGGATATCACATTGCTTTATTGGTTATTTATTAATTTCTTTTTAGGTAATATCATATAATATTTGGTAAACAAAAATTCATTTCCCATTCGATTTGTCTTTAGTCGGGTTATAATCCAAACATCAATAAATTTACACAATTTTATCACTGACTTTCTTTTTATCTATTGTATTTTAAATATCTATTGCTTAGCTATATTTTCTTGTAGAAACAGACTTAAAATTCTGAATGAAGTACCTAACTCATCACAGAAAATTTTGCTCTAGTCATCATGAACAAATCAATTTGAACTCTCTGCCAATGACATAAGACTCAACCTAAGTACTTCTCACTTTGCTACAGTTTTTAGGTTAAGACTTCAACTATTATGAATGTTAATGTTTTAGTAGGATGTTCAGTCATTAGCTCTTGTGTAGTACCTACTTTGTCTCTTTGTATTTTTTTTTATGTTAATGCAAAATTTCAGAAACCTCTCTCATGTGAGTGTTTTCCCAGCTCCTTCCTCAGTCTTAGAGTGTCAGAGCCCAGGATCCGCTTTTCTACATTTTCTCCTCCATTTTGCATGGTCTTCAGCCACTTTAGTGGGCATGTATATTCATTTAATTTAAAAAAATCATTTGGCTTTTATTTTGGTATATAAATAGTTTCTGATTCTTTTTGATGGTAAGTAATCCATTTGTAATTTAAATATTTCTGATTGAATTGATGAATTTGAAGTTGCATAATGTTAACCCAACAAACTATTATATGATAACTACAACTGTATGTCTTGAAAATAATAATGTGATGACAAATTCTGGAATCATCAATTCCATTGCTAAATATATTAGCAACGGAATTGATGACTCCAGAAATTGATTGTAACATTGGCCATGATATTAAATTTGTAGGTCCAGTTTGTTTTGTCAGTTACTGGTTGAGTCATAAAAAATATCCAGTTTTATGTGAACATGTCCATGCATGTATGACTGACAAGTTTGCTCCAAGTTAATATTGTCCATAGTGTCTAGATGATAAGAATCATTTTGTTGTGTTCAAAGATTGATTAGGCCTAATGTTTCAATGTGTTTGAGGTCTCTACTTAATTTTAGAATTAGCAAAGTAAAACAAGGCTGTTTCTTTTTCTTGCTAATATTAACGGAATAAAAACGTCTTTTAGGGAGTACAACATATTAGTGCATATTACATTATATTATACATTACATACATATGTATGTAATGTAATTTATAGGAAATGTACCCGCTAATTACAGGGTCACCAGCTAAACCGTCTGCTGATGGAGACGGCCCTGGCCGAGATACGTCACAGACACTTTTCCCTGAGAGCCCAGTGTATGAGCCGGAAGAAGATCTGGAAACGCAGCCTGCTGATGAGGTATGCACGCACCTATGTTGGAGATGACATTTTTTTGTGTTTATCTATTTACTAAGTATTTGATGACTTAAAGATATTTACTACAGTCAGTGATAGCTCTGATGCATTTAAATTGCAAGCAGATTTGAACAATTTGTCAAATTGGTGTGGTCACAATCTCATGCAACTTAATATTGATAAATGCTTTGTCGTACGATTCTCTACAAAAAAAAAAACAATAGTTTATGTACAACTATGATATTAATGGACATATTCTTACTCAAAATACCATAGCCAAGGACTTGGTTGTACTCTTTAATGACAAGCTAACTTTTAGAAATCATTATGACCACAATTAAACGCTCTGCTTGGATTCATTTCTAGGTCTACTAAGAGTTTTCATAACCCCAAAAGCTAAATCTGCCTTTACAACTCACTCATATGTAGTATTCTCGAGTATAACTCTGTGATCTAGTCGCCTTTCTACAAGATTCACTCTGATCGAGTTGAGTCTGTTCAGAAACGCTTTTTACGAATACTCAGCTTTAGAAATGGAATGAATTGTAAGCTTACCTCTTATGAAGAGCGTCTGAAGCACTTTGACGTTATATCTTTAAAAAATCGTCGGCTATGTAATTACCTTATTATTGAATAGTATACTATTCAAGATTGTTCATAGTTTCTTTAACTCGACCAATTTGCTATCTTCTCTAAATTTCAATACAACGAAGTTCTGGTCTCTAACAGAGAAATTGATATCTTTCATTTGAGTCTGTCACAGTTCCGGAGACAAGTACGCAGTATCACACATAACTATTCTACTGATAGCTTTCTTTTTCCTTTTAAATATTTTTGTGTTTATATAGAATTTGGTTAGGTAACTGATTCAATACATGATCATATCATTATAAACGTTAATTTAAAGATAAGTTCTCTTTAGTTGTTGTAATTCTCAAGTTTAATGCTATTAGGCACACATATTTTATGGATTATAATTTAGCACAGAGCATTATTTTACCTCGCATATTTGTTATTTTGATTATAATCTGCTTTGTAATAGAAACACACAGATGCCGGTTGCGAATAGACAATTTATATTTCTTTTTTATTTTGATACATTATTCTAACAGCCTAAATATCAAAATAAACTAATATCCACCTAAATATTTCTAATTAAAACTATTTTGTATCCCTTTAATTTAAAAACAAAAAAGAAAATATTACCTAAGTAAATATTTTTAAACATTAAAAGAAAATATTACCTCAAGTAACTAACTTATTTTTCAACATTTTTAATTCCTAACTTATTAACAAAATAGTTGTGTTTTGTAGCACATAAACTTTTTGTCAATAAATCCAAAGGCATCTCTGAGGTTGACAGATAAACAACTTTTACTATTTTATTAGATACTGCTTCTCGCACAAAATGGTACTTAACGTCTATGTGTTTAGTCGTTTATGAAATAGAGGATTTTCCGTCAACTTCTGAGCTCCCTGATTATCATTATAAATAACAACAGTATAGTTACAATCAGATATCTCTGACAATAGACTTTTCAGATACATGGCCTCTTCACAAGCCTCTGCAATGGCCATATATTCATCCTCAGTACTAGATAAGGCAAATGTATATGAAAATTATTTTGAATTTACTATGAAAAAAACTGTAAAAGTACGGACTGGGCCCATAACCTAATAGAAACACACAGATGCCGGTTGCGAATAGACAATTTATTTTTCTTTTTTATTTTGATACATTATTCTAACATTTTGTGTGTTAAATAAATAAATAAATATATCAATCATAGAATGTTGATTATCTGTTGTTATTTGAAAATTATAATCACTTTTATTTAGTTTCACCTATTCCATCTGTTTGTAAACAACCTTGCAAGAAGATTTTGCGTGATAGAGTGACAAACATACATACATCCTCACAAACTTTCGCATTTATAATATTTGTAGGATATCCAGCAATTTTCAGCCACAAGTTTAAAATATTACATTATCAACATTATATATATTTTACATTTCAGAATGTCGTCTCCTCTACTGATGACAAGGCAGCGGACCAACAAATTGAAACCAAAGGTACTTTGCTGTCCCCTTCATGCTACATAATAAGCATTACTTGCATTACATACTTATTAAAATATTTTTTTTATGTTGTCCAACTTATAATGTTTACTATAATATACACAAATATTTATACTATATATAATATTATATAATATTTTATTATTCTTAAATTTATTAATTTTTTATTTGTAATAATATTTTATTCTAAGTACATTTTTTTCATCAATAAGTGACATTTGTTTTCATTAATTTGATCATCGAACTAGTGAACATGTTTATAATCTTGCTTTGAAAATTCTAGCTTCAACACCAGCGCAAGTTAAAAGGAAGTTGAGCGACGAACCATCAGACAACAGTGCAAAAATACAAAAACTGGAACTGGCAGCCGACGAATTTGCCGTATCATCGCAAAGTTTAGACGCAGAAGTGTGTGAGATCAGTTTCGGCTCAAAACGTAAGCTTGAGGACCCATTACCATCGACATCTCGCGTGAGAACCCCCGCTGGATCCAGCCCAAGAAAAATAACCAAACGGAGCAACAGCACAGATATTTCCACCCCAAAAACGCCAAGAACACCCAGAACCCGACCAGCTAGTGCCGACATAACAAAATCGCGTAAAACGCCAAGAAAAATTCAACTTGATAAACTGAAAGAAGCTATAACTGAAGAACCTAAGGTACATACGCCGAGACCAAGTGTCGAATTCGTCAAAGAAATTCCACCTCCTTCAAAGGTTACCGAAGTCATAGTAGAAGAGAGCAATTCAGAGTTAAATGACTCTCAAAACTTCCATCTTGAGCTATCACCGAATATGGACGATCAAATCAATGATGAAAAAGCTAAAGTACAATACAGCAGTGATCCTGTTGTGGTTAAAGATAGAGTGGAAATTCTAAATCCTGGAATGATCAAAGAAACACACAGCGAAGGTTACAAATACTCTGATCATAGCTTATCTCAGTCCTTACCGAAAGATTATAACAAAGGCAAAACTACCGACCAAGAAAGTACTGACAGTGTATGCTCAATCATTGAAAGTCCAGACCATATTCCTCAAAGTGCAGCTTCAAAGATTATTTCTAAATTATCAAACGGCAACTCCTCGACTCCTACAGAAATATTAGGTCATACGAAACGTATGTCGACAGATGATAGTGACAGTACGCCAGATATGATAAAATTGAATGGAAATAAAGGGAAGAGATTAAAAAACGAATCTTTTAGAGCGAGCAACACTACCACGCCGTCAACAATTTCTCCATTGCAGAACGGCCACTCATTGCCTATAAATACTCCTCAAATTCCAGTATTTGATATTCACGTGAGTCATAATGAGGATTGCGAATTCTTATCACTTTATGTTGTGCGAACAGATAATGATTTAGGCATGGACATGTGTAAAGAATATCAGAGGATTTCAAAGAGATTTACCATCGATCCTTACATGGCTGATGTCTCTGTAAGCAATTCACCGTCAAGTGTTACTAGTGGGGGAATGATAAACTTACCAAATAGAACGTCTTTTGCTTCAACTGTCAGCTCCATGTCAACTTCAAGTAGCAATCGCACCAGTGACGGCGCTTTCGTGGTCCCACAGCCGCCACGCAAATCTGTGTCAAATCCCTCAACCTCAGTCAAAGGGTATGAAGCCTTAATGAAGAAGCTACAAGACATATTTTCGCATATACGTGAAACGTCAGTTGACGACGGAAATCATTCGTTGAACGATGAAAAGGTGTCAGTTGGTATACAAGCTTCACTGTCAAGTGATTCATCAAATCAGACCAATGGAAATGCGAGTCCCGATGAAGTAGGCAAGTGTGATAAGGCGACTCCTAAAAGTTCTCTGAAAAAGTCAAGGGTGAGAGGTCGGCGGCATATAGCGGGGAAGACAAAACGCGCGATTTTACCAACACAACAGGAAGAAGCCGAATATATGCATGGTATGAATTCGCCTGAAATGGTGCAGTCTAATGGGGACAGTGGGAAGATGTCACCTAAATCTCCTAAAGATGAGAAACCGTTGTCTTCTCTAGTGGCGACACCTAAGTCTGTCAGCAAATTGAAACAGAAGCGAAGGCCTACATCGCCAAGGCCCGCAACTCCAGTAGAAAAGCCTGTAGTTAAGCAAGAATATCCGGGCTATCCGGCTGATACGGTTGTTTTGGCTAAATGGGTTGACAAACGGTACTATTCAGGGAGAGTTATAGAGATTACAGAGCCAAATAAATACTTGATCAAATTTGATGATGGGCATTCGAAGGCGTTGTTGGATGATTTCATTATATTCGGTGATATGAAGACATTGCCTTTGCAAGGGCAGTCTGTGTACGCTATGGTGGACGAGGAGCAGAATTATGAGCCGGGGTTGGTGATGGGGATCGAAGAAAATGATAGTGGGACTATCACTTATCGCTGCATCACTGATGGGTAAGTTAGCTATACATTTTCATATTTTATTGTGAAGACAATTTTATTTTAAATAATTTATTTGACGATGTTTCAATCGATGATAGACACATCACGTGACTGTAGCCAAGCCAGCATTTGTTCCGCAAAATCACGGATATAGGAGCACTTGCAACTTGAGCATCTTACGCACGCTTATTTCACTTTCAAAAAGGGGTGGGGTCAAGGCGGAACCGCTTCCCCCACTCGTCTGCCTCAGCCCCGCGTATCGTCCAACAAGTTTTGTTAGAGAAATAGCTATAAGACGTGAGCAATATACTTACGAACACCAACGTACAGGGACTCGCAAGTAATGGTGACCGCAAGTGAGTTATATCTAACAGAAGATCAAGCTAGGACATTGAAGGATGCGACTCGACCTCGGTCGCCCGGAGCGCCATCTACTCCGCGACGGCGACATAACAGGGAACTAGACCTCGACAACATTATACAGGTGGGCTGGTAGTTTGTAGCTTTGAGAATTTTTGTTAACTTAAATTGATGATCGGTTGTTCGAAATCAAAATCTAGTACCTAATTTAATTATCTTTTTACTGCTTTCTTTCTATGTATTTTCTTTGTGCATTGAAGAGTTTACAAAACAATTACTAATGTATACATTAATAAAATAAATAAGTTGCAGTTACTAGATTTTGACATACATGACGTACACGACATACACATAATATATATGTTATGTTATCTTTTTAGTTACTAGGCGCTAATAATTGAAAAACGAAACTATTTGACAAAATAATTACTAGATTTTGAACAGCCGCAAAAGCTTCTCAATGATATAATTTAAAAGTGCCTGTTCACGTGGGAAATTCGCGATAAAAAAATACCCTATGTGTTATTCTAGGTGAATTCTATATCCCTGAACCGAATTTAATAACAATCCGTCCAGTAAATTTCATTTAATTTAGAATATGACGTGAAAAAGTGCCTGTGAGGGCCTGGTTTCTGAATAAATGATTCTATTTTGATTTTGATATAACGTGTGCAGGGCCCGCGCAGCGCCCGCAGCCGCGACAAGTCCGGCCACAACAGCGCCAGGAGGAGGGTCGCCTCGCCCCGGAGCCCCAAGGCCTCCACCTCGGGTTCGTTACACTTTGAACATTATTGAGACGAAAAAAAATCATCTGGACTCGAGCGGGATTGAACATACTTGTAACAATTCGGGACTCACATTTATACATTGATGGGTTCAATTATCCTGCTCGATTCCAGATTTTTTTCAATTTGGGACTTTATTTTTTATCTATTTTTACTTCTATTCATAGCACACTGGCTTAATGTCGCTTGGATGACTTTCCGTTTCGTGGATATTTATATTGAAGTGGCATTTAGTACATTTCTGTAATTTAGCAGTCCAATTAATCGGACCAATAGGAATAAAGTTCATGTCGTCCGATCGGTCGGACAAAGGAAGTTAAGACTGTTTTGATGTCTGAAATATCGTATGAATGTAGATATTCTGTCACACCCAATTTCACTTGTATGTTTAATCACACGAGCAATGCGTAGTTCGTATGAGCCCTTTTATTTACCTCAATGAAAAACCAGCAATGTATACCGTTTACGTCAAACCGACTAGCTTACCTTTATTTTACTTTATTTGACAGCATAATTATATTTTTTGTGATTAATATGTTCATCCATGCCAGATTACTGATTTCTAGGACCAATATTTTTGTGTGATAGCCAATTAGCCAGTTAGTCACCTTTGGTCGTCGTTTCAACATCATTTTCATACAAACTTTGATCCGTATTATAGATTTTTGGAGGTTGATTTTTGAAAAAAAAAAAGGAAATGTTCGAACTGGGGTCTTTAACTACACGGATATTAAATTCAGTCATCATCAAAATCAGTCCAGCGGTTTAGCCGTGAAAGCGGGACAGACAGACTTTCGCATTTATAATATTACTAACTGCGCCCCGGGGCTTCGCTCCCGTGGGAATTCCGTGATAAAAAGAACCCAATGTTTACTTTAGGTTATATTCTACCCATGTACTATTTCATAACAATCCGTTCAATAGATTTTGCGTAAAAGACTAACAAACATACTCGGGTGATTCGCAGAGCGTTTCGGCCGCTGCGGACGCGCTGTCATTACGATTTTTCAAATTTTAACAAAGACAAGAATGAGTTTAACTATATGACTTTACATTAATTACTCGGTACCGTAGTAATGTCAATTTTAGAAATGATTTCTTTCACAAGAAAATTGACGGATTGTAATGACCGCAGCCGCAGCCACCAACTCGCAAACTTTGGTATTTATAACATTAGTGGCACTGAACACGCTAGTATAGAACTAGTATAAATGTATAGCCGGTATAAAATCGGTTGTGGGCGCAGGGGTGAAGTCGTCAAAGAGCGCGGTGGTGAGTCGCAAGCGGCTAGCGAGCGAGAGCAGCGAAGTGAGCGAGGGCAGCAACCCCGCGCTCGCGCCCGCGCGGCTGGAGGAGGTCGCCGGCGTCGAGCCCGAGGTGCAGCGCACGCCCAGGAAGATTGACGGGGTTAAAGGTACCTTAGCATTGTCGTAACTATGTAGGCAATTAATGGCAAACCACTCCATCTATAAATAAATAAATAAATAATAAATATATTAGCACAAATCACACAGATTGAGCTAGCCCCAAAGTAAGTTCTAGACCTGTGTTATGGGATACTAACTCCACGATACTATATTTTATAACATATACCTACATATATAGATAAATATCCAAGACCCGGGCCTATCAGAAAAAGATCATTTTCCATCATGACCCGATCGGAGATCGAACCCGGAAAGGCTCGGTTCAGAGGCAAGCACTTTACCTCTGCGCCACCGAGGTCGTCAATTAATATTGCCAAGAAAGTCGTTATGTGTTTCAATCCACGTAATGACCACGACCCTCAGCCATGAGGAATACGACTATGAAGAAGATCATTATCACACGCCGAAGGTATTTTCTTTTCTTCTCAATACCTCCAACGTAATTGGAGCCTGTGTTTTCTATTCTCTTTCATTCCAGTTCTCGCTTTTATCCCTCTCGTACTTTCATACAGCATACATTTCCTTTCATACATCGTCTTTTATTTTTTATATGGTATGCCTATATACTAATATCTACTCTATTGCTACATATCATATGGCGAAGTTTGTATACCACTCGCTATCTCTCCGTCTATTTTTTAAATTTATTTCGTTAAGTTAAAGAAATAATTATTATTTCCTGGTTGCGGACGCCAACGTAAGCACCAGCTACGTGCGATCGGTCCTCCAATTCTGTAATGATTTCACCCATTTCCCGGAGACCAGATACTTTTACCACTTTAATTTATCCCGACATTTTCTCATGATAAATTTAATTATATTTATTCTCACTTCCCTCGATGACTGTTTTCCGCAGTTAGGCCTCTTGTCTGGGCCCTTCCTATTCCAGATTGTATAAAAGAAAATGTAAGACCAACTTATTTGAGAGCAGTGTCTTATTTGAACAAATATATTCTACCTAGATGCAATAACCTGTATAGAACAAGAACTAATAATTACTTAATACCAAAGTTGTTAAATAACCTACCTGTCGAACTACAGACTCTGTACAAACTGAATAGTAAAACAATTAAGAATAAGTTGAAAACTTTTTACCTGCCTAAATATAATAACAGCGACTCGCCGATGCCCAGATAAACCCTGCGAGGTTTTTGTGGTGCGGTTTTATATTGTTGTTGGATATTGTACATTGTACTGAATAAAGAATTTAAATAAATAAATGTCATTCCAGCCAGCCCAGCTCCTTCAGGAAGCTGAGCACCGCCGATGGTATACGGCAGACTTCGCTCAAGGTCCCTGGATTTCCCAGGAACTCTTCCCTTGTTGTTGTCTCATAATAAATGCAACATTATTCTCCACAGCCGGTCCCCTACAACTGAAAGGAGCAGCGAAACAAAACATAGGCAAGAAGAACTCAAAACTGACTTTATTTGATGAAGACACGGTATCAGTACTGGGGCCTATACCCGGTGATAATAAACTGTTCTCCGGACTACACTTTCTGCTGACCTGCACTGAAACACCTAGGACTAGCGGCACTCAGAAACAGGATAAGGTAAAGGATAATACAATACGTGGCCATATCTAGCCGCACACTAGCGCCACATCATCATATTTTTATCAATTTATTTCATTGTGATGGTGGCGCTAGTGTGCGGCTTCAGAAATAAATAATATATTATTAAAGACTTTAGGGTCCAAACAATATGAAGTCGTCTATATCTCATTCAACAAAATGGCTACATAATGTTTCATTCAAAAACTTGTCCAGTTGTCCTTTACACATTCAATTTAATACCGGCGTTTGATTAACAGGCTAGCCTTCCAATTACATAGCTGATTTAACCAAATGGCTGCGACATGTAGTATATCGATATTTTGCAACACCCTATATTATTTCAGACATCAAAACAGTCATCATCAGACCTGGCCGCGGTGCTCCACAGCCAAGAAACGAGGCACTATTCGTCAGAAGAAGACGGTGAGACGACAACATCTATGGCCGGCACGGACACCGAAGATTTGGAGTTCAGTGACCGACCGTTCAATAAGGAACGGTTGAAGGAACAACTGGAGGCTGGCGGGGGTGTGGTGTACAGGTAATCTTTCAGGTTTCACTCACTCTCATCTTATTTTTCTGGTTTCTTCCTTAGCCAGGCAGCCTCCGATCGTAGTCGATCGGAGGCTGCCTGGCTTTTATCTTTTTTATGTTACTAGCTTTTGCTCACAGCTTCGCCCGCGTAAATTTCCCACGGGAACAATTATTTTCCCAGGATGGATTTTTCGGGTTTACATGACCAGACATTTGTTTCCTACGTAACTTTTCTGTTTAGTGTGACGGAACCATTAGTTTTGGAAGTTAATAAAAAAACTTAAATTTTTTTCCAAAAGTTTCCTTAAATCAAAATGACGTGTTCGTTTTCTTTTATTTATGGTTAATAAAAAAAAACGGAAAGAAACTAACATATACGAAAACAGTAAAAATTAAAAAAAAGTTTTCCTCGGGTAGTTTGCTTGAAGTATTTCGAGCAATGCTTGGTCTCAAATCGTACAATCTAATATTTTATATTGCAGCCACTTCGACGACGTGCCAAAGAACAAGTATTCATCATGCAAACTGATCGCCCCCCGCCCGTGCCTCACCGCCAAATACATCCAGTGCCTCGCCGCCGACATCCCGGCGGTGTCCCACGCGTGGGTCATCTTCAGCTGCATCAACAACCAGAGAATGCAGTTGGGCTCCTATGTACTGCCGTCCGGCTGGTCCATTACCAAGCAATGCTTTATTAACTGGGTCAGTATTTTAGGGTTATGGAATCTAAACAATCCAGTGTGTCATCAATAAATTTTGTCCATTTAAAAATAATCAGTAATAATTGTGTTTTATTTTATAAAATTATCTCTATCTGAAAAGCTTAACCTATAAATTTTGAATTTTCTCTGCTCTGTATGTGAACCCCTTTGAAAATGCTATTGTTTGTAGTTCTCTAGGTTTTTGTATCCCCTGGTCACCTCGTACGATATTCATACGTTAAACAAGTACTGACATTGCAAGTGCCATTGCAATAACAATGAAATTAAAAAAATTATAGAAATAAAATGAAAATTAAATTTCAAACGACTTTATTACAGAATCCACCATCAGGCAAACGCAACACAACATTCTTCAAAGACAAAACAATCCTGCTCTGCGGAGACCAGGACACCTTCGTGAAGTTCTGGGAACGCGTGTGCACGTTGGCCGGGGCCAACACTCGAGTTGTTAATGAAGAAGATCTGAACACAACCGGAGCAATCGCTTTGGTTACTGAGTGGGATTGCCCGCATGAAGTCCAAAACAAAGCGAACCAAGACATGATTCCGCTTGTTTCGACATTCTGGGTGATACAGTGTCTGATCGAAGCCAAGATTCTGCCCGCAAACAGCCACGACCGGTTCTCGTTCATGTACGCGGAGCCCGAATGATCCTGGGACTTCGACAAGATCCTCATCATACGTGAAAATTGACACTTGAGGACGCGCCGATATCAGGACGCTTAGTGTAGTGAAGTGAATTTAATGCTAGTTTTGGTGACTCAGATCTTTAATGTTAAGATAATTTCAGTAAATAATAATTTTAGGAATGATTTTATGTTGTTTGCAGATTTTTTTGTTGTCTCTAACATATTTACAGTCTGTAAAAAAAGTGGTGAAAACTGATTTTTAACGAAGTACATTTTTTGTCATTGCAATACCAAATATAATGGTCAAGATTGACCCAGTGTTGCCAGCAAACAGAAGACAGTACCCTTATTTTTCTTTACCACCAAAATGGTGGTGCCAAAATTACTTATTTTTTATCCTTTTCAACAATTTTTTACAGTGTTTGGTTTGTTTGCACGTTCGTAAGAGTTTAATTTTGAATTACGGCAAAAAATTTTGTCTGAATAGTGTATAGTCTTATGTTAAAGATCTTAGTTGGCAAACACACATATAAACCGTTATATATCAAAGAATTATTCAGTGTCTAGTGTTAGTGATATTCTTACCTATATATTGCATTTTCTATTTGCATCTAGAAGTTACTGAAATCAAAATGAGCCTAATGAACATTGTTGAAAAGCTGAATGGAGTTAGGTAGATAATTAATCGTGTATTTTGTGAATAGCATTTTAAAGATGAAGAAAATCTAGAATGAGTTGCTAACATGACTGAAGACATACATTCATGGAGATATTTGATGTGAATGTTTACATGTAATCCCTAATTGTTCTTATACAAATCGAGTTGTAAGTATGTATGTATTATTGTTTCCCCATAATGTTTACGTACCTAATTTAATTTCAAAATTATCATAAAATGTACTGTTTCTAAATGTCAATCAATGTGAGAAAATTTGACATTACAATATGGAAATAATGACTGATGCTTAAACAGAATAGGCTACTGTTATGATAATTTATGTCAAGTGATCACAATTGATAAGATGATGAGAGAATCTGCAATTTGTCGATATCAAGATATATAATAACCTAATAACGTATTCACAAATCTATTTATCAGAAAATAAATTATTTCTGTCATCCATGAAAATTTACACTTCCCGGTTGTTATAATGACACATTTGATTCAAAAAATATTGATTATTATCTGTAATTGTAATTGATTAAAAAACAATGTGTTGATATTATGGCTGGGAATTGTATGACCAAAATAATATTGTTATATATTAGTACATACTATTTTAAAGTATCACTATTCATTTACCATTATAAGGGCATATTTAAAGACATTGATAAATTATATTGTGATGGGACAGATAAATTAAATGCTAGATAAATCTGCCTTTTTTAGCCGATTTGTAATACGTTATGTTCGACATAATACATGCTGACTAATAGAAACTTTATCAACAAGCGGTGAAACAGACAATGTGGAATTATTGGCTGTAAACTATATATAATATGATTTAATTAACTAATCAAATTCAAGTCATGTTCATTTATTACTTCTATAGTTACAAAAATGATCTTTTTCTGACTGTCCCGGGTCTTGGATGTTTATCTATATATGTATTTGTTATAAAATATAGTATCGTTGAGTTAGTATCCCATAACACAAGTCTCGAACTTACTTTGGGGCTAGCTCAATCTGTGTGATTTGTCCTAATATATTTATTTATTTATTATATAAACCACATAATGATTTCACGTGGGACATCAATTATTGTAAAAAAAATCTGTGTATTTTTCAAAATATTTTGACTATGTATTTTTAATCGATCAGACTTTTCAATGACTTATACGATGTAGATATAGTAATGTATTTAATCTCATTGATATACATAAGTGTTGGATGTTTTAATAAGCCGAAAACAAATATATACTTAATATGGAATACAAAAATATTTTTATCAATGTAAAGTGGACAAACAATACAATTATTGTCATTACACGTAGCTCTTGAACTTGTTAATGTCGTCATTATAATGTAAGAAGTAATTGTACAAAGGAATATATTTATCCATCAACAAAATAGTCAGTTTTTAATCGTTCGGTGTTATAGAACAGATAATATAACTTAATTCAAATATTAGTTGCGCAGCTAAAGTGCTAAACATATCTTTTTTGTTTGCTATCTATCAACATTGAATTGACAAAATTATTTCGCATTACCTTTATACATTGTGCATTAATTTGTATTACTTGAAGGAAATTTAGCTAAATGATTCAATATTTGACCTAAAATACCGCCTTTGGTTTCGATTTAGGTCGAATATCCTATATTATAATGTGCCGCTGCATGGTAGGTCATTGTTATTAATTTGCTCCAACCCATTAATAAAAAATAGTATATGCGGACCTAGACAATGTAGCCTACTACTAGACTTATGTAGCCTACTAGTAGACTTTTAATTTAAGTATTTATTAGTGATCGCCTAGTTTAACTGCTTCGCAATTCTGTATCAATGATTTATTATAATTAAGCATTTATTACCAAGTAATTATGCGTTATTTTGTTATTTTTGTATGTCTTTATTGTTTTTGCTTATTTCCACTATCATGTATTTTTGGATCAGTATTTTTATTTATCTAAATTTAACGAACCATAGTCACAAATTAGGATAGTTTGTAGTGTGTACATTCGATAACAGTCTATGTACATCATAAATGCGTCTTTAGAAATATTAAAAAATTATAAAAATTCGAATACATTACATAAGGAGTGAAAGGGGTTGTTTCGAATCTGAAGAAATAAATTCGTTCGTACTCTCGTTAAAATTAATGCAAAATGATAAACCGAAATTTATGTTTAAATATGAATAAGTGACCGACCATTCCGCACACTAATGCATGAAGTTAAATTAAAAGTTAAGTTAAATTGTATCTAATTTTTAACTTAATTTATTTATATTCATAATAGTGTAGGCCATTAGTGTTGAGTTTGTAACAACCCCTTTGACATTTAATAATGTAAGGATAATTTTATAAAATCTTTTGAATTGTTGATCTCCGGACCATTAACCTATTGCATTAGTTTTCTAAATCTAAAGATTTTTGGATGACTATTAAACTATTACAAATTAAAATAAGGTTTGTTGTAAATATTAATTGTAAGTGTTTCAATTGTCGATATAATTGTGTAAAATTGACCATTCTCTCATTAGTTTTAGTCTACGTAAGCGTACAGCCTTTCAGATATCGTTTTGGTAGATCATGACTAACATGTATCGATTTTTTAATGTTTTTTTTTTTTCGAACACACACTTAATTTTCTATTTCGTTAAACAATATCAAAATAATTGAAAAAAAAAACAATGTACACTTCTGTTGTGATTATCAATTTATAATAAAAAAATATGACTTAAAGTTTTTTCTATTTATCTAGTAGGTGATTTATTACCTAAATATGATTGTTTTTTGGTTTTCTATACACAACTGAAGTTAATTGCGATATTTGATAGGTTGTATAAAAATGTACTCCATATTTGCAACTAAAGCCAAATCTTACTGTAGTTGGCTGTAAAATGTTGTTCTTGAAATTATGTTCAGAGTTGAAATCGAGATCTTTGTTGTAAAATTAATATCTCTTATTAAGGTCAAAATGCGCTGGATATAAGATTCTTCCATTGGAGAATATTACTGCGATATTTTCGGACCATAGGCTTCACACTATGGCTGAGGAAGTAACTGGGAAAATGCAATGAGTCTGCCAAATTATCTCGCCAGAGTGCAGCACTAGCTTCAAGACATGTAGCAGATTTGATATTGACAAGTTTGTCGAATGACATTAACTTTTGTGCTCCATGTTTACTATATGCCGCCATATTGTGGAATATTCTTTGTTGGTCAATGGTATTAGTTGTATCTAATATCTGAAAGGCTCTGTCCTGTTAAATACATTAAAAAATAATTATTATTTTTCAAGTGATAAAAATGTAATCGGTGATATGTATTTTTAATTTATCGTTTTGAAAATGTTACAATGTCGGTATTTCACTAGATTTATGAATTGTACGCTGCATTTTTTTCTACATACAGGGTGAAATCTATAGGTTTCTTTAGGTATCAAATAGGTTAAGTTTAATAAGCCTGGTTACTATAGTTTGTCTTGAGGCTTACATAGCTGTGTTATAATAAAATAAAAGTTCAAATTGATATTGTAATAGCATTCAATCCTCCCTGTCTTCATGAGACGGATGTTAGACTAAAGATACACATCAACTTATTCTTGCTATCGTTATGGTAACAAAATTCCATTTCAATTTTAATTCCATTTTAATTTATTCCAATTCCATTTTATCGTTATGGTATCAAAATTTCCGCGCGGAAAGAGATACATAAATCTAATTAGCTCCTCTAACAAATACGGTTACCGTAATGATGATAACATTTTTATCAGCAGGGCAGTCCAACTAGTTGAACCATTAGTTGGACTGAGCTTTATGCGCAGTCTACAGTAGTCGGGAAAACAGACCTATCGTTCCGCAGTGGAAATACAGTTATAATAATACTCGACAAAGAATTAAAGTGGGATCTAATTTAAACCGAAAAACATTTAATAATTTGTTATCGTAAATTCACTTATAACATCGGGAGGGCCGAATGTTTTGTTCCCATTGTGCGGCTAGACTGGAATAGCCAGTCTCGGTTGGTTACATCTAGTTTGGTTATCTTCGGTTAAACCAAGGTCTAGCCGTTATCATCCCGACTAGCTGAAGATAAGCATATCTAAGTTTAACCATACGAGAATGTCTTCACCAAGCTCTAGCCGCACTTATAGGTACATAGAACTGTAACCGTCAAATCATATACGAAGTTCATATGGACTCTGCAAATTGTATTTAATCTTGATAGTTGTATACAACCAAATCATTTTAAAATGCTTCCTTTTTTGGTTATTTTTCGCAAACTCTGTTTTGTATGGAGGATAAACGCTTCACGATATTTTTTTGCATTTTTGGTGATGTTGTTTTTATGTTTGTTTTGTTATGTGTTGTATATTCGGTGTATCGAGTCAGTAGCATGTAACGTGTAAAATAAATGATGGAAATTATTTGTGATTTTGAATACTGAAAACCTTTTTATATTAATTACTAGTTGTACCCCCATCGCTCCCGTAGGGATTCTGGATAAAAAGTTCCGTATGTGTTATTACTGATTATATTCTACCCGTGTACCAAATTTCATAACAATCCGTCCAGTAGAACTCGCTTGAGAGTAACAAACATACATACATCCTCACAAACTTTCGCATTTAGGTATAATATTAGTAGTATCTGAAATTAATTTAGAAATATTTTTATGATTTAGAAAACCATCTGTATTTCCCGCAACACACTATCGGTAAAAAGTTACGAATTTTAGCGAATTCAACGTACATTACGATTACGATTTTTCCTTGCAGTGAAAATTGTCATAACCTATGCAATGTACCTACCTACCTACGTTCATTCCTCGTGCCAACATTTGTCGCTGATAATGTAAATAGCCGGCATCGAAGTTTACCGCCTTGTATACATACAGATATAAGAACATGTTCTTATGTCTATGGCCTTGTAGTATTAATGTGGAATGAAATTTTATGCCGGCTAGAGATCCGCGATAGTGTGTTGTTGACTGAAATAGCCGGCACAAACATGTAAATAGTTTCTCGAAATTTCAACAGATGGCGCTAACATACACGTTTAAGTAAGTACCTACCTATATCATAAAATTTTTCATGATTCTAATTTACAAACAATAATCGAAATAGTGATTCCTTAATGTCCCGACACACAAGCGTCACCTCACATTTCTATTAGTTTTATTTCTTAGCGAAAATTACAAAAATATTTAACAGGTTATGCCCCACTAGACGAATAGTTAAGACAAGTAAGTATTATTAGAATTCCATTCCATTACACAATGTACTTAGTCACAGTTGGAATAAATCGAAAAAGTTGGCCATTTTAGTTTAGTCTACTGTTTAAACTGTACTGTACTGTTTAAGACCAAATTATACTTATTATAGAAAACTATAATACGTTGTACCTACTGAAATTCTTTGCGTAGTGTGGCGTACTTAATCAGTAAAATATATATATATATATATATATATATATATATATATATATATTGTTCATGTACCTAATCATTCAAAATATCCACGGAAACCTAGTAAATATAGATTAAAAATCAAATAATAAGTTGAAGACATCATTTGACGGCTCTATCTTTCCCAATCTTTCCTGTCTTCCAAACAATATATAATATCCACCCACGATACTTCTCATTCGACACATCCATTTTTTTATTATCACACTATATTTATACGTCCCACTTGAGGCAGTCATTTCTGTTATCTCATGAGATAACGCTAGAAATAGGCCCTTGGGACGGTTTCCCTTAGTTTACTGTTTTTGGGTTTTATTTACGGTGAAAGAAGTTTAAATTGGCAGCAGCTTTTCAAAGAACTCACATACAATTTTATTTCTAGGTATAGCTCCGCCTCGGGCCTTCGCACCCGTGGGAATTTCAGGATAAGAGGTACCTATAGGTATATTGTAACCGTGTACCAGCAATCCGTCCAGTAGATTTTGTGTGAAACAGTAACAAACATAACTACATCCACACAAACTTTCGCATTTCTAAATATTAGTAGAATTCCAGCTGAGTAATAGGTACCTACATTATCGCGATACAGTTCGCCGAACTCTAGCGGCTTCGGCATACATAACTAGGTAGGTACATAAGTAGGTACTTAGTTAGATTTTTATTGCAGTACCTAAATGAAAAAATTCGCACAAACTAAGCAACCTTCGTACATTCTCGTCGGCTTCTTTCCGAGTTCGGCTAAAATGCACAGCCGGCATAAAACTACAAGAGATTTATAGCATTCGTGTCGACCTTTTTATAATTAGGTAACAACGTTTTCTTCACTTCGCTCGCACCTTCTTCAGCATACTATATGCCAGATAATCGAATATCATTCTTGACGACATCAAGTTAGCACTTTCATCAAGTTTGTACGTTCTGCCACGTAGAAGCAGCGCAAGCGACAGTCCTGGAGGATGTCCTGACGATAGAAAGAACGACGAAAGTAATATACATATTTAGGTATTTTATTTATTGCTTCAGAACTTCAACAACGCACCAATTTATCAAGAAGATAAGAGAAGACATAAACAAGGCAAGCATTTATAACAACTATTAATATTATCTGTGTCCGCTCGGCTTGATGACATATGTATTGGTATGTACTTAAGTAGGCAAAGGCAAATGTTCATAAAAGAAAAGGTACCTATAAAGGCCCGTGCACATCGAATTCGTGCGCAGCACTTTAGCTGCACGGTTGCATGGAATTACCCGATTAATCCGAAGGTCATTGGTGCATTTACAAAAATCACCGTTATAAAATTTCGAGCGAATTATTTTGAGCGCATTGATTGATCGAAGTTTTTTTTTTTATAGATTTGCATAAAACCATCGTGGAAAATTGATTAGGCTAACTTCGATTGTGAAAATCAGGTCTCAGATGCGTCAAAATTCCATACAATTTTGCTGTGCACGTGCTGCATACATGTTAGGTGTGCGCAAATTGAAATGAAATGAAATTTATTAAATAAATAAAACTTTGCTACACTATACAAATTAGGTACACTGATACCTAAGTACCTACTAAGTATAAAAGAATTCTCTGTCGCGTCTGTTTATGTTTGTTCGTGATAAACTGAAAAACCACTGCACGGATTTTCATGCGATTTTCACCTATATGTATGATTCCTGAGGTATAGGTGTATTATTAGGTAGGTAAGTACCCGAGCGAAGCGGGACGGGACGATAGTATGCTAAAATTTTTCAGTTTATCCCGAACTTTTAAGACTTAGGGATTGTTAAGCTTTGGTAAATCAAGGTTCTTTTTTAATTTCCAGCTTTATGTTATAACTAACATATTTGATATGTACATTTATGTACCTAATTATAATATTATTAATACATATCGTATAATGTCTACATAAATCACGTTTAATAAAACTGAACAGATAATAAGTTTTGCGTTTTAATAAATTGATAAGAGACGTGTATTTACAAAAACAAAAATTATCTAAAATAAGTAAGTACTTACCTAACTAATTATCTAAATCAAAATACGAATTTATTACCTACCTACTTAAGTAAAATGTTTTTATGCATTCCTATGCATATAAGTATATTATGTATTGCTACCGATTGATATAGAAATGTAGGAAGGTACTTAAGTATATAATAATAACTACCTTGTTACGTAAGTACCTACCCAAGAAGAAAGCTAGAAAGTTCCTATTTAATTATTCAATGTAGGTACATTAGTAATAAGGGCTCAAGATACATATTAATGGTTCTGCCCTACTAGAATGACCATGATCTCCATGATGTCAAGTCGATCTCGTAGATATTAACTAACAACAGCATTTCCAAGGATGTAAATCGATCGACGATAATTACTGGGCTTTTCATGCGGACTCGAATACGGCGGTTTCCGGTGTCACAATCGAGAATGCTACCTGAAACACCTGATCCTAAACTCATAGCTAAGATATATAGGATCCTTTAAAAATATCGGAATCCCTACAAATTCATCTAACACACATGTCGCATCACTAGGTTAACGTTCACATCACTAGGTCAATCCATCATGGCGTCACAGGTCAACAAAATGGCGGTCACATGTCACAAATTCCACGTCGCACACTGCAATCCTTGAACACCTAACTCACTTGGGTCCTCAATAACACTGGGTGTACGAATAGCTATAGAGTTGCTTTTATATAAGTAACCTTTAAACCTAGCCCTATGCATAAGGTTAAATGATACACTTTTGTAGCCCCGTATCTCATCACCCTAGGTCAGCAACAGAGAGTGTATTGTGGATGATAATGTTGTTTTCGTCCGACATTTTGTCTGGCATTGTTTGTAAATTAGTGAATTTCACTCAGTTCCTATGGCGGTTACTCTATTGGCGTTTATGTACCGAAAAATTGCAATTGCACGATTATGTAAGTTTACTTGTGTGTTAGATGTGTTAATCAGATGAGTAAATCACTGAACACTATTTATAATACGGTATTGTATTAAGTACCTATTGAAAAGTCTTACCAATATTAAACTGTTTCTTTTCGTTTTGTATAAAGAAATGTCATGTAAGATCGTGTTCCAGTATACCTACTTACCTACCTTATACTGGGTATGAAAACATAGACACATTACCCTATTTATTTTAGTCGTGTTCATTTTAGTGTTGAAATTGACTAATCAATTTGCACATCCAATGTCATCGACCTCCAGAGAATTTCGGTTTGTAAAGAATGTTATCTCAAAAATGAATGTTCTTTGTGCAGTTCATTCACGAAGTACCTACAACTACAACAGTAAAGAAACGAAACTAAAAAATATTCTCAAGTCATGAAAGTACTTCTTAAATAGCCGAATAAAAGAAGGCTAAATCGAACCATTCGATTTTGTATTTAGAACGCGGTGGGTGGGTAAATCGACCAATGGCAGCGACCCGCGGGGTCGTGACCCCGCCAATGACAGCCGTCACAATGTAGGTAATTACGTAAACACGTGAAGCATATAGCACGTACAATGTACATGCGTGTTGAAACCGCGTGGAAATATTGTCAAAGTGATAAACGATGGAAAAATAAAACAAATTAATATTACATGCTGAAGTTACAATACTTCTACATTTTTGAAGACGGTTATTGATTTACAGGAAGTCTAATACTTAGTTCAAGTCAATATTTTCAATTTAAGTTACAAAAATATTGAATGTAAGAAAATGACAATTTTTAAGAAATCTGAAAGGATCCTGGTCGCCCTCGACGAAAGTGGTTTGATGTCATAAAGGATTGGACTGGACTTAGATACAACCAACTGAAAATAGCGGCCCAAAGCCGCGAGGGATTCCGTATGCTGACCTCCAAACTTCAATTCGAAGATGGCACCCCAGGTTGATGATGATGATGAAAGGATCATTTGTTCACACAGAGTCAATATTGTACTTCTCCGTTATAATGTTCGGTAAGGTAATAATGGATTTTTTATTTTAGTGAGCGTGAGAAAAAAGATCTGTTTATGGCATAAATATATTTCATTATATTTCTACAAGATCATACGTGAATACATACAATACGTGCATACATAATCGTAAAGAGATTTCTTCAAAGAAATCACTTCAAATGGCATCATTTGAAGTGATTTCTTTGAAGAAATAAATCTCTTTACGATTAATCTACCTACATCTTGTTGACAATGACAAGAGCTGCTCTCTTGACACGAAGACTAACCTGCATTATAAATTTTCAAATACATGTATTTAATTTTATTTTCGTCGACTACGTCTATATTTTTTATTGTTTTGTGAATGGTATATTAGTAATGGGTATTTTATACAAATTTTTGGTGGATTTTTCCAACATGTGAGTATAGGCACAACATGGTTGTGTTACTCACAGTGAGCAGTGACCAGACCTCGGGCCGGGTCGCAACCCGGGCGACCTGCCGGGGCGGGGAGAGTATTGATTTCCAGCCTCCAGGGCGCAAGACACGACCACTCACAGGATGATAGGTGAGCATCTACGAGTGAGAACATTTTTTTATATAAACTTTATTGAACGACACACAGTTTGTGAATAAGGAATCGCGCTCCAAATCTAAACTTCAGACCTAAATTATTTCGAAGGATAATCCAAATTTCACCAAAACTTTTCCAATAGTTACGCAATGAAAGCGTGACGTTTGCGGTTGTAATATTACTAGCAGGTCGTTCCGGATTCACTCGAGTAAAACCATAATAAATCATACGTCTAAACCTTCCTCAGGAATTGAAATATCTAATGAAAAAACTCGCATCAAAATCTGTTGCGTAGTTTTAAAGATCTAAACATACTTACATAGGGACAGACAGCGGGAAGCGACTTTGTTTCATACTTATGTACTTAGTAAAGAATTTACATCATTTTTTAATACTTAACAAGATACTGTATCTATGTACGTGTTTAATTAATGCTCATAAACAACTATTTACGTCCACAGTCCCCTGTTTGCACACATCAAAGCGCCTCATTAGTGGACCCGGCCTTTGAAGCGAACCCGAGTAATCACGCAAGTGCTGTTTCTGACTGAGGTTATGTTTGTGTAGTCGCTGTTGCTTTAATTTGCACAGCAAATATTGAAATATGTTCGCAAAAAGAGAGTAAGTTCCGCTAGACTTATCCCACACTAGCTCTTGCCCGCGGTTTCACCCGCGTGTATTTATCTGCGAAAGCGGTCAAACAGACGATTTTCATACAAACACTCACGTCCCCAACATTTGGGAATTGATTTTTAGAAAAAAAATAGCCTATGTTTGAACGGGGGTCTTTAATTATATGCGTACCAAATTTCATCAAAATTGGTCCAGCGATTTAGCCGTGAAAGCATAACAGACACACAGATAGACAGACGACAGACTTTCGCATTTACAATATTAGTATATGGATTATTTAAATAAATATACATAAATAATTATTCAAAATTTGACTACAGACGTAGACTGACTTCACATCACCTAAGCTAGCTATGCACATGTGCTATCGCCAACAGTTTTGAGTGCAATGGGGAGCTGCATGTGAGCAAACCTGTCTATGATTACGACTGGATAAACTTTCACGTTCTCAAATTTTTGCATTAAACCGGAGCGATTTTGCTTTCTTTGTTGTTTTTTTTTTGTACATCAAGTACAGTCTGTATTGCACATCAAGTTAACCTGCATGAACCTCTTTGGTGCGGTAATATAGCGACGAGTTCGCAATGAATTTGTGTAGGTTGATGTGCTGTGGACTGTACGAGAACTAAGTTCAAAATTATTACAAGTACGAGCAAGATGCACGCACAATGGCAATCTTCTCAGTCTAAAAATCTGTTTAAAATCATGCAATACATTACGACCAATACGATAAAAACGAAACACACGAGAGACAATTAATTTTAGTAATTCAAAAAATAACTTTTTTCGTTACCTGTATTAAAATAAAATATACCGTCTTAATGTGAAGTTTGGTGTTGCTTTTTGCAAACGATTTTAATTTAATTTAAAAAAAAATTAAGGAACATATACTTAGATTTGCCAGTTGATATAGATAACATAACATTTTAACACTTCGCAAATAAAACAAATATAAAATATTAATACGTATTTTGTAACACCATTTATATTGTACAAGATCTAGATTTAGGTGTAATTTTTATATTAAAAATTAGTGGCACGGCCAAACCATAATTTTATAGACAAGTCCATGCGAATAGTGGTTGCAGCGTTCGGCATAGACTACAAATTGAACGTTAGAAGCATTGTGTTATCCGACTAACCCCAGTATATCAATTAGTGTAGTGCATGACGCGCTAATTGAGAACTCGATAGTGACGTACGGTTAGTGAGGTGGATTGGGACAAACAAATACACACACACACACATACACACAAAGCGTTGAATTCGGTTCAATCAATTGTGTGGAGGTTTCAGTTGGTTTCATGATACGTGTACCCACTATTTGTCCTTCTCTTTGTCAAAATAAAAACATTTATTCAGAAGTTAGACCTTCACAGGCACTTTTTCACGTCAAATTTTAATATTATATAGTAATTTCTCAAAAGCTACTAGCATTTCGGAACGACCACTGCTGAGAAGAAATGCCGAAAGAAACTCATTTGAACAGTGTTGGTCGCTACCATATCATTTCTTCTTTTCAAACGTTCCTTCATTGCTTAGGCATGTAAAAACTTGTTACATGTCTAAGAATAAATAAATATAAATATATAAATAAATATATTTTTCCTTTCCCTACTTTTTCCGTTATCAAGTAGGCTCGGTGACTTCCTAAGAATTATTTTAATCTCATAACAGTAATAAGTAACGTTTTTAGGCGACTTGAATAAATTCTGTGTAAAGGAACAATGCAATTCAATTTTGTTAGTGAAATTTTGTACTTAATTTGATTCAACATTGTATGCTTTATAATACTTCATTGACGTCGATCAACTTCAAAAGTGCGGGTGAAGGATAACCAGTCAAGTAGGTAGTAATTTTAATCGTGACAGAGTTATATCTGTGCCGCAAAAAAAAAAATACAAACACAGCTAAACTGTACACAAACAAATTCACTCGATTATCCACAACTAAGCATTATCGAATCTTCATCCCATCAACACAACTCGAATACTTAAACCGAGCGAGCAAACATTTTAACTCACGCGTTAACGGGGTGTGAAGAGTGGTATAAACAAATATTATACCATAGCTGCCAGTTTATCGTGGCCTCTAGTAAAGGTGCAGTGCAGTTGCAGCGTGGTTTATTCGTAAAATTAAAAAAATATTTTAATTAGATCGATAAATATAATTATTGACGTCAAAAATTTACTAAAAACTAAGCTTGGAAATGTTAGATAGTCAAGAAAGATTTTAAACAACTTTTCTGTTAGATGTATAATTTTAAATTAAAAAATACGACAAAATAATATTTTCTGTATAGGTACTAAGTTTTAAAATATTGAATGCTTAATATGGAACAATTTGACAAAAACCTCTACTTACTAAATCTGACTGACAGATAGATTTATCTTTATGGAAAGTAACTCAATTTTTTGTATGTGTTTAAAATTTGAGCGTAAATATCAGAGCCGGTCCCGGTAAAAGACATTAATATATTGATAGCGTCGAATTTAAAATATACTTTAATGCTAAAGTTGACTTAAACATAGTAAGAACTAGCTGCCCGTCCCGGCTTTGCTCGAGTAAAACCATAATTATACACCTTAACCTCACTATTTATTTAAAAACCTGCATCAATATCCGTTGCGTAGTTTCAAAGATCTAAGCGTACATAGGGACAGATAGCGGGAAGCGACTTTGTTTTATACTATGTAGTGATAAATAAACATATTTGTAAGCATAGTATAATCAACGTAATAATGAATGAGCACCTTCAGAACCCTTTGAATCAAACAAAACGACGAACCAAAGCTGAGGTAGCTCAGCCAGTATGGGCTGTCGATTACTCGTTATCGAATCGTCAAGTGGCAGAAAATCGCATCACATTGCTGGGGTGATATCGAATGGAATCGAGAGTTGGGCTTTGCTTACGTTTTGAGATTATGTAGGATTTGCTGTGGTTTTTTTTTTTCAGTGTTCAAAATGAAACGACTCTAAGCTAAGAAGCTACGACCGTCGTTCTACAAGCTACGGCTTGCTACGCCGTAGCGGGCTACGGAATGTGTTTTCGTTTAACTTTTAAAATTGGTTTTGGTTAATTATTTACTATAAATTATTTTTTTTTTATTATACTATTCAATACTTGAACGACTCTTAATTCACACACTTACGTAACTTAAAAAGCCTGTGAATTCTATTAAAAATCATTTTTAGAACTAGGAGAGAAAATTTTGAGACTTGTGTATGTACTTAGATTTCAGAACAAAACACATGAGCCCTGGATAATTAAAACATTTCGACAGTCGTCTCTTTCTCTTCTTCGCGTGTGTTCCTTATTACATTCGGCGCTATGATGCCGTGTACTATGAGCCTGGGACAAGCGGAAAAAAATAACTTATTTTTTTTTAATATTCAGCTGTGACTTTAAAACCAGCCGCTTGCCTGACGTCACCTCTTCTTAAGAATGCTATTATTGTCTAGGTATATGCCAAATGTGTCCCTTAGTCACCGCGTATGTTATACACGGGTGGATATGGAATGGTCCTATTCTAGGGCGCAATCACACGTCGCAAAATCTTTTTAACAACTCTATGTACATGCTATTTGCATAGACAAGCTCCCTAATTCGGGATTACCCGCGAAACAGGGATCGGGGATTCACACAATCCCTCTACGAGATTCGCTTATCGCGTCTTAGAAATATCGACTGAATATATTTTACTTTCTGTAATATTCGAGGTTACTTTTAACCGATTGACAAAGAGGGTCATGTTTTGTTATGGATCGGTTCGGTAATTCAATTACGTGGTATTGCAATTGCTACATACTTATTGTTTTGTCTATATCATAGATAGATTCTTAGATTTGAATTTCATTTCATAGAAACAGAGAAAACGCTCAAATGAGCGAGAGAGAGAGAGAGAGAGCTCTCTCATTTGAGCGTGTTCCCAGTTTCTTCCTCCCAGTATCCGTTTCCTTCTTTTCTTCACAACTTCGCACGGTCTCCGGCATCCTTAAAAGTCAGAACATTACAAGCCTATTTCACTTGACGACATCAATCACAAACATTATTGACATGTTATTAGATATAGATTAGATCTAATCAACGCAATGGACTACCAATTGTTTACTTTTTTTAAGTTCAACAATTCCCAAGGATCCGAGTTAGGGATTCGAACAGAAAAAGTTGAATCCTAAGGGGCGGAACCACCTGTGAATATTCCGCATACTTTCGATTTGTCGCATATTGTCTCATCTACAGCATGATTGCATTTGAAATTCTGATTTAATTATATATTTATTTCTCGCTTGACTAACAACGTGTGTCTACGAAACGTCATACTGTGATTTTTGTTGTAAATTGTAATTAGGTTAAATTGAAGTAGGTATGATTTTTATACATTTGTAGAAAATAACAGGTCAATATTGAAAATATGTTTTAAATATTTACATAGGTATATAGCAAATTTATTATTACATTCATTTGCAAAAAACATTACTTAAAAACAGTTTGTGTTAAAAGGGTGATTTGTTCAAGTCAGTTTTAATTTTGCCTTTAACCCGCGCGCCGCTGGCGTTAGACAAAATTGCGTACGCGTTTTTCTGCGTAGGTTAATGTTAACGTCAAAGTTGGTTGCAACCTATTTTAAGGCAAAATTTTTCACCGATTACGGGTATCCTAATTCTAATCCTAACTAATATTATAAATGAAAAAGTAATTTTGTTTGTTACCCCTTCACACTCTATCTACTTAACCAATCTTCTTGAAATTTTGCATAGATGTAGTTTGAAGTACGGAGAAGAACATATAGTATCTTTCAACCCGGAAAAATAACTGTTCCCGTAAGAAACATACGCGGGCGAAGCCGCGGTAACATAGAGATAATATTTTTGACACCCTGTATGTTGTGAACGAACTCGATCCCGTGGGAGAGCGGCTCCGTTACTAGAAAGTTCCGCTCAACCAGGAAATTATGTGTTTTTGTGCTCCATCGGAATTCGGAATCTTATTGGAATGTCCCAATAGAATACTCCAGGATTGACTTTTGGACATTACATTGTTCATGATTGTAATGCAGATATTGAGACTCAATTACAGCATTTGCGATGCGGTTATGAAATGCTTTTCGTTACTTTGGTGGAGATAGAACTGTTTTTTTTTAAATTTTCCTTCGTGATGTCTTCTAATTATAAGGAGTATTTTTGTATTTAGTTTCGTATATGTATGTTTTATTTTATTATCACCGTTATGTTGTACATTAATTAATCTGTAATTAATAAGTACAAATATTTAATTAAATGTTGGTGTGTCAAGCAGAAAATATACAATTATGAATAAGCGAATTGAAAAAGAGTTGTTTCTTATCGAGTGCATTACTGTTAACACTAGTTTCAAGTCACCTAAAGACATCTGGCATTGAAATAGGCTTGTTTAAATAAGTACTCCTTGCTTCTATTTTTTTTAATTGGTCGTGGTCTTGTGCTAATAGAGCAATAAACAAATAGTACGAGCAGGTGATTTTTTGGTTCCGTACATCAAAATGCCAAAACAAGTAACAACTTTTTATCTGTTAACAGAAATCTCATCTACAAAATTGATATAGTAGTTGAATTCATTTAATTTCATTTAGTTACTGTAATCACAAAAACAAATTCCCACACGTTTAGTAGTCTATGGGAATGCGTCCATATTTTTTCCGCTGGCAACCCCGCTTCCTGGTCGTGATTTGTTCGTTATTAGCGAAACATTTGGTCGGACGGCACCTGTCACGGCTTCCCACGGTAAATCCGACGGGACGCGGTATCACACGTGTTCTAATTATAAATTTCAAATTCGAACTTTTGCGGCTTTCCTTATTTGAATTTGTAATTGATTTGTCAATTTTCTAATCGGTTATTTTCGTCGAAGTCAAAAAGAAAATGAGAAGACTAGATATTAGAGTAGATAAATATTATAAAGTCGTATAACAAAATCTTACTCATTCTAGATAAGTTTGTATACCAGATTGGTATGAGATCACAAATTGCTTCCAGTTTAATGAAAACATCGTGAAGAAACCTACACATTAGTTCCCAGTTTAAGTTCACTAGTGTGTATGCGATTACTTGCCACTAGACGCGGTAGTAAAAGTCATGTAAGATGCCTTTAGGCGACTTAAACACCATCGGTCACCATTGCTAGTAATTAACACGCTTGAAAAGAAAGAAATACTGTAGCTATAAAGGTATTACGTTTTATAAAACTAAATCCTCAGCAGCGTCTGTTTGTTGTTCGCGATAAACTCAAAAACTATTGGACAGGTTTTCATGCGGTTATCACCAATAGACAGTGTGATTTCTGAGTTTGGGTGTATAATTTATTATGTTTCTACCCGAGCGAAGCCAGAACGGGCCGCTAGGCAAGTTATTGGCTGATCAGGAGAACTTTACCTTGGCACTTTATGGTGACGACCCATGCCTATGCAAAAGGCTTGTTGATACGTCTATAAAAAGAAGAAAGCATTGCTAGTTTTTTTTTCTAAGATATGTTTGATCAAAATCGGTTCAGCCGTTCAAAAGTTGTAGCGAAATGAATGTTGAATTGAGTTGGCGGTTTTTTAATGTGTCTAACAAATAAACTTGTTATATTTAAGTAAGTTTTCTTAACTTCAACGTAATGTAAATATTTTTCTCAAAACTTACCTTTCGAATATTTCCCCGTGCAATATGACTTGAGTCATAAATTATTTGGTGACGTCCGTTATCAGCATTAGCTGCAGCTGCGAGGGGTGGGGGTGGGGGGTTAGGGAGAGGGGGGTTATTGTCTCCAGACGGGAATTAATTCATTTTTAATTACGCCCGAGAATAGTCACGGTTAAGCTTTGATCACGACAATTACAATGTAAAAATGTATGGAATTGTTTTGTTATCATTATTATTTCGAAATGTGACCTTATCCATACATATAATGAGGTGTCGCGTCTGCCTGTATGAAAGCGATAATCTCAAAAACTACCGGACGGAATTTTGTACCGCTTTCAACAATAGATAGTGGGATATCTGAAGGTTTAGGTGTAAATTTTGTTATGGTTATAGAAGCGAAGCCAGGACGGGACGCTAATTTATAATATATCGGTTTGGTTAAAAATAATCATTATTTTATGTGATAATGTTTTGTTCTTACATCAGATTGCTATTTTTTTATTATTTAAAATTAAAGGTAATGGTACACTACTAGCTAAAACTCATTGCATGTGTTTCATTCCACATAATTGCCACGACCACGACCCTCGACAATAAGAGAGAGACACGATAGAGTCAGCAAAACAGTATAAGCATCTCCGTCACTTGTTTCCAGTGCAATAAATCAGAGAAATCGTGATTAATTTCGTCGGATTTAAACTTGGTCGCGCGTTTAAATTGATGCTGTTTCCTCTTGTTTAGCTGACTGTATTTGAGGCAATGAGTCGAGGAGACATAGTCTCCTTGCAAAATGATTATAGTTTTATGGGTTCTAACAAACCAATTTATTGTAAATAAATTTTGTAAATGATAAATATATAATAAACGCAGTGTCACTATTTTTTTATAAAATTTATTTTGATATGTAAGTACCTAATACCTATGTATGTACAAACTTCATAATTGGTAATTTTTCATCTTTTTAAATCTAAAAAATGTAAACAATCTAATTGACAACCTCGGTGGCGCAGTGGTAAGGTTCTTGCCACTGAACCGAGAGGTCCCGGGTTCGATCCCCGGTCGGGTCATGATAGAAAATGGTCTTTTTCTGATTGGCCCGGGTCTTGGATGTTTATTTATATATGTATTTATTATAAAATATAGTATCGTTGAGTTAGTATCCCATAACACAAGTCTCGAACTTACTTTGGGACTAGCTCAATCTGTGTGATTTGTCCCAATATATTTATTTATTTTATTTAAGTTAATTTTTTTCTTAATGGCTTTATAAACTTCACATATTTGTATTGTGAATGTCAAATCAACAAGTACCTACTTAAATATAATATAATCAATAAATTTGTTAACTATGGAGTTAACCTAATAGACATCTGCTGAATATTTTTTATGCGTATCCCGCCCTCATTCTTCCTCATAGTATTCTTTTCCACGGCAATTGCCACCCACTAAAACTCCATAAAACTAATTGTCGCAATGTCCATTCAACATTCACACGCGTTACATTGCTCGGAATTACCGTAAAATTGTCCAAAATGAACCAAATGACCACCGCCTTTGCCCATACAATGATGAAGAATGCATCCTTAAATTAATTTGCCGCTATTTTGTTGAACTCGTTCAAATTTGAACTCTATAAGATACACGATAAGGTTTATACAAAGAGAAATGAAGGACGGAACAAGTATGTTACGTGTGACATTTCAATACCGATTGACAGCTGGTCGGCCATTTTTTTCTTTTTAATAGATTTACGTCCACCCACAGTTTGCGGCCAGTTTTTTTCGGTAGTAATTCTGGTGATTATTATAGGATTTGTATTGTCGTGGTTAGTATTAAAATGATTTATAAATAGCTGGCTTTGGTCCAGCGATATAAGTTAATCTTACGACTTGAGGTTATGTTCGAATTCTTCGAGAAATGCTGTAGTGTACTTATTATAGATTTATAAAATTGGTTAAGTGTGTGCTGTAATCGCATCTTAAATTCGCAATCTGTAGTCAAATCTTTTCGTCGTGGAAAAATACTGGGCGAAAACCTAACTCTTAAAATTCAAATTCTTAATTCAACTTGGGATGATATACAGTAGTTGATCTGAAGAGATATTACTCATCGATGTCAAAAATCTATAGTGTAGGCGAGCACTAAGAAGAGATTTCCTGAAATCCCCACGGGAATCTGATGAAAAGCTAGTTATATTTAAAACTAAGACGTCAATTAACAAATGTGAGTGTTATAAGTATTATTATATCTCTATGAGCATCTGCGTGGTCAGTTCTTCCCATAGTTAATAACCCAGATATGATATCGTAGGAAATGGAACTTTTACTATACACACGCAACACAAGCTTTACCCTAAGTGCGCGGGAAGCCGTAGGAGTCGCGGTCAAAGACGATGGTACTGTGCTAAGAGGATTGCTTCGATATGTAATACTGTGGTTGTTCTGATCGTGAGGTGACCAAGTCTTCATGATTGTAAGGGTAATAAGAGGAAAGAGCTAAGAAGAAGGAAAACTCTCATTGAATTGGACCTCTCCATATCCTGCCGAGGATGTCGTACAAAGCGATTAAAGGATAAAAACCTTAAGAGCAATAATAAATATATGCAATAATAAAATTTGGGAACACCCCTGATTAAGTGTACTGTGGAAAAAATTGAGTTCTAACGATCAATGCTGGCGGCGCGGTCTTCCAAATTAAAAAAAAAATATATAGTAGCAACATTCAGTTAAGTACATTATAGTCAGTCTGACCTGGGCTCCCGAGGCGTCATATCCGGGAATGAAAACGGGAATATGCGAAAATGAAAGAAAGTTATCCGATAATTGTGAAGATAAATAAAAGCATGTCCTATCCTCGCATGTTTTCGATTATATTAAAGGTTGTGAGGTCGCGTAGCCCAGAGTCATTATAAAGAATATTTTTTACAATTTCGAAGATTTGGCTGTGATTTTACAGCCGGCCGGACGTTAACTCTCTTTGGGAATGCTATTGTTGCTTATTCGCTTCAAATCAATAGTTTTATACTTGTCTACACTATCTCTATAATTTCGAGGCTTTGGTCACCCTGACAAGCAAACGGAAGTGAACAAAGGAAAGCAAATGATATGTAACTTTTTCTATGAACCGCACTGTATAGCCGTACTACGAGTATTGTAATCATAAGGCTTCAATTCTCAGATATTAGATTCAGATTAAGCAATAATACGTCCTGCTCGATATTCTCAGTTGGGTATAAGTAGGTATGTCGTTCAGCGCCAATCGAATTGCCTTTTAGAAAACCAGTCATCATTTTTAGATGCGATTAAAATCTGTCAATTCGAAGAGAAAGAAAGTTTTAGAGTAAGATAGATTCGAATCGGTGCTGTTCGAATTGATTAATTATTAATATATCAATATTTTATTATACCTAATAATTCGTTTACAGGTAATTTGCATTCTGTCCGTTCAGGTCTATCGTTCAGTTCTATTTTTGAATATTTCCCGAAAATATCCTTAATTTTTGTAGTTGATTCCAAAATAACACCATTGCACACACATATTGCATCCTGCCAAACTTCACCATTAACTCCATTAGCGAAGTATGTTACCCAACCTTTACCCCAGGGTATATATTTCAAAATCATCAAGGAATGCAAACAAACCCGGGAGAAGTAGACTGATGGCGGATTTGACCCATCTTCCGTTTCCTTACAACACCTGAGTACGAGAAAGTTTAATAATAAATCAAAAGTACTGCTTGAAATGGAACGTAATTCCCGAAAATCGTTCTAATTTCAAAAGATGTAAGAGCAAAAATCCAGCCATTCTACGCCGATAAGAATTTGTACATATTTTGGAAGGATTATCAACTCTATAGTGTGCTAATAAGGTTGAAATTTAATGAATTTATTTTTTCTACCTTGCCAGTTTCATGCATATTCATTTATGGGTACCAAAAGTTGGCCATCTGTGTTCAGTGGGTGACGACAGATTATAGAAAACATTACGATTTATGTTATTATTTCTGTAAATGCAAACGTTTATGTGTGTATGTATATTTTTAATGAATTGTTTTTTACTATTATTAAATTTCTAACTTAAATTAAAAAATACTACTTATTTTATCGAAATAAATGATTATTATAAATTATTCCAAAAGAAATCTAAATAATACTAAAAATCCTTAACTTATAAATATAATCCTTAACTATTTTATAGTTTTACACAAAATATTTCATTCGATATGGAAGCTCCCTCGCGACCTTTGACCACTAAGGAAGTGAGGACTTCCTTACAAGTGTCCGCAACCCTACACCCAGGGCTGCCACGTGCGACATCCTCGATACCACTTCCACTAAGGCTTATGGTTAACCAAATAACTGTGGTAGTCTGTTTTCGGAAATATTACATTAAAATTTATTTTAGTTTTTTAACATTTTGTACCTCAAAACGTAAAAATATGGTCTCTTTACTGATAGCTGTGGGATAATAAACGCCAACAAAAGATATAAAGATATTAAATCGAAAAACCATCAATAAGACTGTAGATGTCAAATATATAACAAAAAAGCGAATTTTGCGGAACCCTAAGTACTCGAGGCGACCGGTTTTTTCATAATTTTACTACTTACTAGCTGTATATAAAATGATTACTAATATTGACCATTAAGTATGTAAAAATCATAAGAATAGGTATGTACTATTTTAAATTAACATAAAATATTTCACAAACATAAATTATTTAGTAAAGAAAAAAAATGTGTTTTACGACGGATTCTACCTAACCGCATAATTCCCGTGCACTCAAATCTTATCTAACAAACATAAATATTGAAATAAAAAGGAGCGTTTAACAAACCCACATATAAAATAAAGAACAGTCATTAAAATTCATTGGCTCTAAACAAATTCTATCCTTAGACTTTTTATAACGAGACAATTCGTAGGCGACTTCCCGCCATAATATTTCCATACTTTCTGTGCTGCCAACTTAGGCGCTGAAAATTCAAAAAACGAATTCGTACAAATATCGACTTTAGTAACTTTTAGAATAAAGATTATACAATTTGTTTTTTTTTTTTTAGTACAGCAACTGTTTTGCCAATGTATATGAAATCGAATAATCGTCAATAAGGGGGAGCATCGAAAATGTGCCGGTTGTGTAACCACATTGCAAGGGAGTAGGTACATTGCGGGGTTGAAATCAAAACTGCCAATTTTATTCATGATCCGTAAAAGTATGTTAAATTCAGATTTTATTATAGGAAGTAATGGTGCTAGTAATAGATCTACATACCTATTTTATGTATTTAGTCACAAATATGATGTAAACTAATAAAATGCAAATCTGTTTTATGAACTACCAAGAAATTGACTGAAACTATTATTTGCTCGTAGATGATCGTTTTTATCAGGTAGCTTCTTTGTCATGACTCAGTATTAATACCTGTTTAGTTTTAAGAGTTCATCTTTAGCAACCAGTGAGCTCAAAAATTAAAAAATAAATTCAGAAATAATGCCTCGCCGACTTTTATGCTCAATATATTTGTGACTAATGTCGCGGAACGCAGTGCGTGCTGCGTGTGACGGAACGTTCGCAATTTTTGAAATATCATGATTTATTGGAACAATGTTCGAATTGTATGCCAGTGTGCGTGGTTTTGTTTTAAATTGAAAATGGAATTCAAGATTCGAGGGTTCTTTATTTCTTACAAATATATATTTTTTTATTTTAATGCATTAATGAAAAATTTGTAAACATATTCGTAAATTTTATGCTTTTAATTATATTTGTAGTGTGTCGCGGGTTTGTTTTTTTTGTGAATTGTGACAGTTTTGATGATTTAATAACAAGTAGGGAAATGGTGCTGAAATTCAAGAGAGATAGAAAATACTTAATCTCCTAAGTGTTCATCTATAACCTATCCATCACATAGAACCAAACTGAAGCTCTCCCAAATTTTACCACAATTTTTCTACGAAACGATTAAATGCAAAAAGTGAAATTTTACCCCAACGTGTCCGTGTCAAATTATTCTATTCATTTTTCTCAATTCGGAGTAAAAATTCAATGCAATGAAATTAATGTCATCACGGTGCTAACTTAATGAAAAATAGTCCGTTATGTCCGGCCTATGAGGGTCGATTGTATTACAAATTGAAAAAATGCGCCATTTATGATGTTTACAATTTATTTTTTCATAACTTTTTATAACTTTACAAATGTAATTTTTGTATAATCATAAATAAAATTGTTGCAATTAGTTATCCTATATACATATGTGTAGGATAACTTATATACAGTGAGGTAACCTCGCAAGTTCTAGTTAGTTTCTGGAATCTACTTTTTGACAGGTGGTCATTTTAATTTATACTTGGTTGACTACTAACTTGGTTGACTGGTGTAACTCAGCACCAGTCAACTTGACGTTGACGTTTAGACAAAATGACACACTTTGCGTTTTTCTGCGCAGTTTAAAGTTAACTTCATAGTTGACTGGTGAAACTCATATTTCAATTCGTGTATTTCGGAGAAAATTTAATACAGCATTACAATTTCACGTTTATCTGAAAAGATTAGATTTGAAAAAGGAACGTTACGCGTTCCATTTTTAAAACTATTCTCTTTCGAGCGGGAGATAAACGCATTAACGGCTATAACTGCCAGTATCTGAAGCTGAAACTGATCTCTTTCATTTAATGGGTGATATTTTTTGTTCTGGGTGGGGTTATAGGTTAGCCAATGGCGTCGGGACGGAGGCACGTGGCGTCCTTCTCAGATAAAGAAGTTAAAGAAAACGTTAGAGTGGGACGAGATCGGCTATTCTTGGTGCGCGTCTGCTACCGTTTTGTACAGGTGGGTAGACAAGTATATTGAAAACATATATTTTTTATTTACTCACCGAAAACAGTTGGTTCTAAAGGAAATAATTATTTATTAAATTTATTATTTTAGTACATGTACCAAATGACAAATCACACAGATTGAGCTAGCCCCAAAGTAAGTTCGAAACTTGTGTTATGGGATACTAACTCAACGACACTATATTTTATAACAAATACATATATAGATAAACATCCAAGTCCCGGGCCAATCAGGAAAAGATCATTTTCCATCATGACCCGACCGGGAATCGAACCCGGGACCTCTCGGTTCAGTGGCAAGAACTTTACCACTGCGCCACCGATGTCGTCAAAGTTTAAAAAAAATAACCGTTCAACGCCTCTCAAGAATGTAACGCATGCAATTATCATCGATCAAATTATTAAAATTTAAAGATATTCCAAATTTCAATATTTTTAAAATATTGAAATTTGGAATATCTTTAAATTTTGAACGTTGAACGATAATTGGCTAAAGTAGGTATAAGAAGAATAAAATATTTTAACTTGAAAATCAATCACACATTAAATCGATGGCAATTTAGTCGCCGACTGTCCAGATTTATTCCTGTCGAGTGCATGTGAAATAAATCCACAGTGGGATTGCAGGCGAGTGCGGGATTACTTGAATATCTACATTTTAGTTTTCGAGAAAAAGGGAAAGTTCAGTCACGAATCTCGAATAAATTCAGGGATCCCCGTGAAATATGCAGCGGGCGTTTTGCTAAATCCCCGTTTGTGACTCCGTGATTGATGGATGGGAAAATTGAATTTTATTGACGTGTACGATTATTCTAGATTGTAGTCAAACAAGTAAACTCGCATGCAAAAACTAACTCAAAGAAACACGCCTTAAAAAGTATAAATCTTAAAGTTACAGTTACAGCAAGTAATATCGCAAAGTAAATCAATTTTGGACGTACACTATCATAAATTAAAATCTTATTAATTTATCAATTTATGTGAACAATAAAAAATATAGATTATAATCTAGTAATATATTACTTACTTAAGTACTTCAAATGATGTTTTCTACTATAGATATTAGAGGTGGTCTTGGAGAATCTTATACTAAAGCTACTAATATATACAATGTACAACTGAAATACACACACAGCTTTTATTAAAAGAAAATGCACGGAAAAGACATAAAAAATGTTATAGAACTTCGCCTCTAAGTGTACAAAAACCAATGATTACAAAATTAAAAATAATCTCCAATTAACATTACGTCAAACTATTTACTATTTCACTCGAAAACCGCTCCCCGGAGAATAATAATTGAGGTGGAAAGAAACAGTTCGTTTTGTGCGACAGCTCATTTACCGTCTTTAACGTTTACTATCGAACAAATCACTCACGCGAGGAAATAAATAAATTCCACACAAAAAAGTTCAAAAAAACATGGCGGCAATTAAAAAAAGTCTTGTGTTATTTAGATTTCCATAAATACTCGCGATGCTCACTATCGTCTCTGAAATATATCTTCCTGGCAACTTTTTTCAATAGTGCAGTGACCAAGTACTCGATAAATTTTGATTGGTCGACATCGACAGAATCTTAATTATCCAATTGACAAAATTGAAATAATTTTCTTCTTTCTAAAACCTTACTTTAAAATTACAAAGTTTTATTTCACATTTTAGTCTCATTGTTTATTGTAAAGACTAAGTAGGTATGTTACGAAATAAAAAAATCGGGTTGCACTCCGGGAGTGCCAGCAGAAGTGAAAACTTGAATATTAACGTTGTGCATTTGTGACGTCTTACGCATTTTCGATCAGGGTCACGTGTCCTGACGCGAGTTTAACATTTTTTACCCATCACAACGCCGCTAAAGAAGTTTTCACTTCAAAAAAAAACAATTAAATAATTAAACTATGATGCAAACTATTTATAATGACACAAATTGCCTTGTTTTACTTCGCTAATTTATTACATCATTATTTTCTTTTCTTTACAAATAAAATTATATCGAGTCAATATCGATAACCAGCCAACCCTAGCCCCGCAATGTTTTACCGCAGTATTTGGATTTGGAATCCCACATCCACCGATGTCATGAATGGGGACGACTTCCTACACTCGTGTCACCGCTAATAGCTATTTGTTTCCAGCCAGTACGTTCCAATTATAAATTGCCTTATTCAAATTTATTGTTCTTATAGGTATCTACTGGTTATTTATTGGCAAAAAAATAAGAACCTTTTATTTATTATTTTTCTATAATATAACATTTGAGACAATTTGAATAATTTTAAAGATGGTATGAACGAACGAATGAATGAATGAACATTTATTGCCAAAAATTAGTTTTAGGTATAGGAGGTAACTGAATAACGAAATTGTTCATAGTTTTAAAATTTTCCAGCTACTGTTCACGTCTAAATATGATGAGCTTAAACAAAGAAAAAATCCTTCATGTCCTTCCTATATATATTTTTTTTACTTGACGACCTTGAATATTACTAAGTACAGATTTAATTTTGAGATTGTTAAACTTTAAGCTTTCTTCCGGCTTCGACGTGAATTTATGAGAGCACGACGCTTCCAACAAGCTTTTGATTTAAGTCGTCAACGCTAATGAGCTTTTGTTCACGACTTTACCTGTCCAATCCTTTAATTTATTTATAATTTATCCATTGGCTCACATTATAAAATTGTGATTTTTCAAATAAGTAAATCAAATACTTATATTTTAAATTCAAAACATTAGATGCTTTACAAAAAAGTCTTCTAAAAATTTTATCGTTTGCTATTCAAAAATCACGATGTCGAATAGTTTCGAGGATAATATTCACAATACATCGCAAACCGGAAGGTCAAGATTTTACAAAAGATTAATGAGAACAAGTGTAGCAAAAGCAAGCGTTCTCAAGGTTGCATTCATCAATATTCAAGAAATTCCACTTTCCATAACTAGTCCAATTCATGTATGCACATAAATCGTGACAAAGATTCGCGGGGCCATTATCCGCGATTTCTCACAAAGGCATCGAACCCTGGACATTAATTATAAACGCGAACTTATGATCTATCGCGCATTGTCCGCAGGTCACCGCTTGACCCGTGAGAACTGGCCACTAGCGAAAAAAAGAGAAATAAATGATTCTATATTCAAAATCGCGACCCTTCAAATTGCAGAACTGGCCAGTGGTGAAAATTTCGATATTCAAAATTGTGTGACCCTAAAATTTGAATATAGAATAGGATGGTAAGAAAACAGTGCTTTGTCCGTTTGGGTCGTCTTTTGTGCGCAATAATTTATTCTGTCGCATGCACGGCTCGTAGTGTCCGTGCGTCCGCGCAGCGCAGTGTCATCGTATTATTATTCAAATTTGAAGCAGGTGAACACAAACAGAACTGACCTTCGGACATTCGTACTTGGATGTGACTTTGTTACGACGACGTATAGAATTAATTAGTTTTAGTCAATTAGTTAATGATCCGATAGATTTTATATTTTTATTTTCTTGCATGACAAAAAACATAGAGCTGATTAGTTTATATACTCATTACGTAGCGCGCAGACTCGTTTACTTTCGTGTGCGTTCGGAAGGTAACGTAACTAGGATACTATCATGATTATTGTGAGAATTGTCAAAAGATATGTTTTCAATAAATACTTGATATCATTGAATTCATACACTTGGTACATTAATTTATTTATTAATATCGTGTGTTTTTTTTCAACAACGTACAATGTAGTTTACTAAAGCAACCCTATGGTGTAATAATAAAACGTCATAATCATAATATTTATATTCGCATTTGACAGCATACTGTAGATAAGAATCTTCGGAAAAAGACGATTTTCCCTAAACACACGCGTTTATCGGCCCTTCAAAGGGATAACCAAAAGGACGTGATCCATCACCGATGATGGATCCCAAATCATTATGCCCTGGAGACTCCTTGTTTGGATATAGTATGATTATTGCGGCGGTAACGTCAGGTTATTGATCTATAAGAATTTTCCGCATTTTTTCAATCACTGGGTATGACAAGAAATGGGACCGAAGTGTCCACACTGTCGTCGAACAGTTTGCCATACTTTGGCGGATTCGGTATACATTGCTGGTTCTTCATTGCGGTAAATAAAAGCACTCATACTAGCTACGCAATGTTTACTCGAAATTGCCACGAGAGCGAAGCTCCGGGGCGCAGCTAGTTTTTATTATATCGGTCATTATACGGCTTAATAATTGACAATCGCTGGTTTATCGATGTTGTGTTTATTATACCTGTTTCATTTACTATGATTCTGCTACAATTTAGTTATAATTTCACTGGTACCAGCTGAATATCAGCGCTTTGGCTCATTGCCATACCACCAGCCTGAGCTGGGGGCTTACTGTCATCGCTTAATACGATCCAGTTCACGACCTAAACAGATCTGCAACGCAAATGCGTATCATCAAGTTATTCCTTAATACTAATTCGATTCATTACAGGTTTCAAAATTGAACTGCGCTTCATTTGAATCGTTCCGTAATAGTTGATGGTAGGCGCTGTTTACGTTGTCAGTAGAATTTATGTACTAGCGGCCCGCCCCGGCTTCGCTCGAGTAAAACCATTATAAATTATACTCCTAAACCTTCCTCAGGAATAAAAAAAAACATTTATAATGCGTTGCGTAGTTTTAAAGATCTAAACATACATAAAGAGACATCGGGAAGCGACTTTGTTTTATACTATTTAGTGAAGTGTCTATAAAGAATAATTGTTTTATTCTTTCTTTCTTCAAGCAGTTCAAAGTGACTTGTTAAGTTTCAAGTAAGAATTCCATATTCAGCAGTAAGCCGCACTATTAAGGGGGTACCAACTCACTTGCAGATAGACGATAAAATTTTACGAGCGAGGAGGGCGACCGAATCTGTCAGACACTGTGTCCACTGTTCTGTCGTGTGTCGTCAGGGAGTTGTCGTCAAGACTTGTGTTATGGGATACTAACTCAACGATACTATATTTTAAAACAAATACATATATAGATAAACATCAAAAACCCGGGTAATTCAGAAAAATATCATGACCAGACCGGGGATCGAACCCGAGACCTCTCGGCTCAGTTGCAATGTATGTGACTGTGGAGCGGTTTCATACATAGCTCATGCCCAAAGCCCAAACAGTCTCCTCTTGTTCTATAGAGGACATGGGCCAATGCTGTGGCTACGTACTGGTCTAAATTAATACAATTTGTTCATTTCGACTCGAAAAGAAGTAGAAAGGATGATATGTGGCGTGCCAATCAATAGTCTGACAGTTAAGGATACCGAAGACCGTGGGCAGTGAATGTGAAAAAGTAGAAAATCGGACTCTAGTCTACGACACGCAAACTATTTTCAAATTTTCAATACTTGTTTTACATTTTTATATCATTGGCTGGCTGAGCACGAAAAATTGTGGTTTTCGTTATAAAGAACGTAGTTAGTCAGCCTTCTGGGCACACCAATTCAAGGTAACGAATTGCAGGGACTGGCATTTTTGTAAATACCTATAAATATATTTTTTTTATTAATTTGTTTTTATTAGAACGATATCATGTACCTACTTTAATTAGTCCATTAAATCTCAATTTCCCCATAGGATTGTATGAATGTATTAAATTTAATTGAATATAGAATACGTGTACGAGTATATTGAGATAAAAACAAACTTAATAAAGTTCTATAGACAGATGCAAAATGGCAATGGAAATACGCACTCCTTTGCAAATCGCACCCGCAAAGGGTTATCCATTTATCCACATAAGCTTGCCTCTATCTCCGAACTAAAATATGCCATATTCACGCCCAAGGATTTACCGAACTAGTGATACGGTGATTTTTTTATTGCCACACATGTAAATGCTGGCCGTTGGTTTTTATATCGTGGATTAGTGGGGTGTTCCATAGATTTTTTTGTTTGAACCGACTATGTGTTTGCACTCAAAATGTTCTATTTTTGAATGGCGTACTGGCTGACATTTAATACTTACATAAATGTCACTTTATATCAAAGAAAAAACTGGCATACAAGAAATAATAAAAAGCAACAAAATAGTATCTAGTGCTTTATCAACTCAGAATACAATAATATCTAAGTTTAAGTACTTAAATAAAAATTGCTATTATTATATGTAAATCTAATCACACAAAATGTAATATTTATGTATTTATTTACAACTGTAAAATGCAATAATAATATTTTACATCAATTCGGGAAATCTATATTCGAAGATTTACAGTTTAATTTTATTTATAGTCAAATTATACGACGTCCGTGAGAATCCTTAGGGGCCGAAAAGGGGACGATGGACAAGGGACAGCAGGGTAAGTAAGGGTATCTAAGGCTACTGGGGATTATCGACGATCGAAGATTATTCTAGTAGATTTCTGAACTGGCCATACGGAAAGATTTGAGACATTTATTCTTTTTTTGAAACATAATAATTGCCATATCTTTGAAATAGGAATTTGTAGCTGTATTTTTCTTTTTATAGCCAGTGTTAAAAACAGAATTGTTGCAAAATTAAAAGCTTTGTACGATTAGCAAAGAAGTAATATTTTTATTCAGTTTCACATTTCATTTTTTAATTATTTTCGTACGTATATCCTACCTTTTCCGATTTAATTTATGATAATCTAAGTGAGCTACTTGTTAAACATCGTTACTATTATTTTTTTTCACACATCTGTGCATTTTACCGATTTCTTCCGATGCCGCAAAGCGTCGGCGCCCAAGGCCCGATTTCCAACTTTTTCTTTTCTACTTCTAAATAACCCTAAATTTATATGTATTATACTATACAAAATAAAAATATTGGAAAAACTAAAACTAAAGGTTCTATTAATTTTTTGTAATATGAAATTCTAAGGTTTCTACAAAGGTTCTTTAATATCAAAAAGTTAAGGGTATTTTTATTTTATTTTTCAAGAATTACCCAGTTTTTCTTAACATTCCTCAACATCTCCAAGGAGGACATACAACCCTCCCATTGCAAATATTAATCTCGTAAATTTTATGTCAATAGCGTCCCTTCTGATGGATGGGGTACCGTATTGACGAAATATTTGAACTAAAATACCTCGTAACATAAAAGGGAGTATTCATAACTTCTGGGCTTATGAGGTACTGGGGAGTTTAGAGGAGCAGGATATTTAGAGATAGAAAAAAAAACAGAAAAAATCATTTAACGACAACAACAACAGACAATGTAATTAAGAACTACACTAAACTTCAGAAAGAAATAATATTTTTGAAAGAGCGAGATTTGGCTGAAGTTTTTTTTATTATTTCGGTCAATTAAGCCACGTAAAACTCACTTTACACCTCGTATAATATTATCTTTTAACTGCTGGGTACTTAGTAATAAAATACAATTATTCTAGAACATTTCTAACGTATCTTTAGTTATTATATAAAACTAGACGCATATTCGTGTAGCTTCTGTAATAAAAAAAATATCACATCTGTGAATCTTATGAAATGTAAATCAGTGGGGAATTTTTTGCATCCATAAATTTAATCATGCACACGTAATATTTTAAAAACATGAAAAAATTCAAAAAAGGAATGTTTTCTCAGCCACTCACTGCGAGTGTTATACAAATTTGCCTACCATTGTTGAGATACTGACCGCTAACAAGCTCTATTTTATGAAAAAAAAAAACTGTCTCACGCCCCAAGAATCAACGAACTGGGACATTTTTTATAGTGGACTTCGATAGACATTACCAGCTGTCCAGTCCACTGAAATTATATTTTCGATTGAAATATATAATAATAATATATGTATAAAATATACATTTAGCTTGTTATGCAAATAACGCATGTATGTAACGTATGTATGCAATCATAAAGAAGGGAATCATGGAATTCCAAACAATATATTCATATTCAGAATTTATATATATTTAATCTTAAGCTGAATATGGTAAATTTTTGTTTGACCGGCATTTTCAGATAAGGACAAAAAAGTTAAGACGGTTCAATATTAAAAAAAAAAAGAATTAAAGCTAAAAACGTTTGATAAATATTTTTTTCTTTCATTCAATATACCTATTTGCAAGTAATTTGAAAGTTGTAATTTTTTATGTTCAAAATATCTAGGAAGTTTACTTTTATACCTCTCAAATCAAAGCCATTTAGCTATCTTAACAGTAGCATCTGGGTGCGCATATTTCGACCAAAAATATTCAAGATAACATCGACCTATTTCGCAAGCAAAACAAGTCGGCAGATAATAAAGACACACGACCAAGGTGCAGGGGCTATGCATTGTCCAAACTCCTTGCGGACGCAAACTTTGATACTGGCACAAAATAATAATTGCCTTGGCCCCCTTCGACATTCAAACGGTACATCTTTGCCGCTAAAAAAAAGTAGAGCAAAAAAAATATGACGTTCGGTATTCAAAACATATGTCACTTTCGTATCGATTTATCGCGGCGCGAATTGAACTGTCTTTTGTGAATTTTTGGACAATTTCTGGACGTCCCTTATTAGTTAAACCGTGAAGTTGAGGACAGTTCCCATGACGTTTGGATTTATTTTGGAATTATACCGTTTTCTGGACGACATGTCTCATTGTTGTGCCAAAAGTTTTCGGAAGTAATTCGGATTAGTCGCGGACACAATACCGGATATTTACGTAGAATTTAAATTCAAAGCATTGAAAGGTTCATAGGTACACTATATTTTTTCACCTGAAGAAATAGAAATAAAAACGTTCTAACATTTGCGTACCAGGAGTTAAACTTCGTCTTATGGAATCACAGAAACTATATTTGCATTATAATCACATGAATATAATTAATATACCTAACCATAGATCATACCGCAAACACGTGACCACAATACGCTTATATTCGTATTGTTATATACTCTATGATTTTCTATGGTATCAAACGAGCCATCTCATTAGTAGAAATCGATAGGGGTTGATCAAACACCACACAAAAATCTAGATGTACAGATAACCCACAATGACGGGTGATACTCCCCTAAACGGTAGGGTTGTCTATATTTTTTGCTGATATTAAAAAAAAAGTTGAATAATTCCAAGTGAGTAATAATTACTGAGTCAAAAATAGATATGTACCAAACTTGAGTTTTTTTAATGAGATACGTCTCCGTATATTTTCAAATTAACTTTTCAGTTGAAACGTCTTAACTAAATATTTCAGAATCTATTATCATGTTGACCACTATTCGGAGGAGGAAAGTTGGTTTCTTTGGCCAAATACAAAGGGGACTCCAGTTTGAATTTCTAAGACTGATTCTTGAAGGCAAAATCCCTGGCAAAAGACCCCCTGGCCGCCCTCGACGAAAGCGGTTTGATGACAAAAAGGATTGGACACGACTTAGATACCTACAACCAACTGAAAATAGCGGCCCAAAGCCGCGAGGGTTTCCGTATGCTGACCTCCAAACTTCAATTCGAAGATGGCACCCCAGGTTGATGATGATTATCATATTCAAAGCTACAGCTTTTCTGAAATAGGTGTTTTATTTTTCAAACTAAATAAAAGCGTGCAAAAGCGAAAACCACCAAGGCAACTTATAGCAATATTTTGGCAACCCTAATATTAGGGTTGTATTGCATACAAATATATGTGACACAATGAAAGCAGATCACAGATTAACAGTTAATTTGGCTCAAGTATCCATATTGCACCAAGTTATGCATTAAACACCACAACAATCTACCACGCTACACAACCTTACGGACTCTTAACACTTCGTTATAACGTTCAAATTCGATAGATAAATGCTTTAGTAACTGCATGATTAATTTGGTATTTTGGTAGGTAATTGATATGCAGCTTTTGTATGGCAGTACAATGGTCATATTGTTTTCAAACGTTTTCGTGGCTGTTATGATGTCTCCTTGATTAGTTGGGGTTCCGTACCCTTGAGATTGGGAACTGATTAGAATTTTTATTAAAACCTATACGTACTCATAAAAATTAATGGAAAAACGAACAAAATGTGAAGCAATTGCTTTTTTAAAATCTCTTTCATATATTTTACTTGCTATATAGTTAACGGTGCAAACTATTTGGATATTTAATTTTAATTTACTTTATTTCCTAAGTTCTTAAATATTATAAAACTCTGCCGCATCTGTCTGTCTGTCTCTTATGTTCACGAAAACCTTAAAAATTTGTGCACGGATTTCCATGCGGTTTTCACCAATAGATAAATTGATTCCTGAGGAAAGTTTAGGGGTATAATTTATTATGTTTTTCCCGAGCAAAGCCGGCATGGATCGCTTCGCTTGTAATAAAATAAAATACATTTTGTGACGTCTAGTTCTGCCCTTAAAATAAGACCAGTTCATATGCTCTCGTTGATATCGTACGAGGCGACTAAGGGACACCTTAAAAGATAAAAAACAACAACAGCATTCTCAAAGAAGGTTGACGTGCAGACGGCCGGTTGTAAAATCATAGCCAAGTCTTCAATCAAATCACACTTAAAGATATATATTTTTTATACGAACCCTGGCTTCACAACTCTTAAATATAACTGGGAACACGCGAGGATGACGGAGAAATTAAAGAAAAATAAAGATTTGTGAGTTTTTGTGTACATTCGTTAGGAACAAAAATGTTCCTAACGAATGTACCGTATCAAAACTTTATCAAACAAAAACGCAAATCGTTCCTCTTTATAATTTTTGTACAGTTTACAAATATAGCTAATGTCGAATCTTCAATATTTCAAGACTATTTCTTACGCTGGCCTTTGCGGCGTCACAGCCCCGAATGCAACTGGAACATGCGTAGATAAGTACGAGAGAGATAGATAATGCCAAGCAGCGTGTAAAAGCTTGTTCGAATCAATTGGAAATGAAACATTAAAATGAGCGCCATACTCATTCCATACACAGCGCCATACATAATTACTCAAGTACTTATCTAATAGCATACAATAGAAGTGCCTGCATTAATTATATCAATATCTACTGAGGTCTATGGTTCAGGACTAATCTGTTGTTCAGACATGACACTGCTATGAATCGCCCCTTTGGCTAAGCGTACTAACAAACAAACGCAGCCTACAACTTCCGATTGATATTAACAGCTCTATAATTATAATATTTGTAAACCATTATCACTCACATAGTATAAAATGAGTGCTTCCCGCTGTCTGTCTGTCTCTATGTATGCGTAGATCTTTAAAACTACGCAACAAATTCCTGAGGAAGATTTATGTGTATAGTTTATTATGGTCTTACCCGAGCGAAGCTGAGTCGGGTCGCTAGTAATATATATTATCAAAATAGTTTTTAAAATATATATTAATTGTATGGTTTGTATTAAAATGCTCATCATCATGTAATTTAGGAGCGAAGCTGTTGTCGGTGGAGACTTTCCATTGTTCTCTCTCCAAAGCCAACTCCTTGACTTTTTGATACAACACGTCACCCACTTTTTCTTTAATTTGTTTGGTGTAACTATCTCTTGGTCTTCCTTTTTCCTTCCACCTTTACTTCTATAATAATTCTGAAGAAGGCATCGTGTCGTATCAAGTGTCATGACATTTTCTTTCTTCTATTTTCAATATGTTTCAGGATTTCAAGATGTTTCTTTTTCCCCCGATTCGGTTAGGAACCTCTTCGTTGCTAACTCTTTCTTTCCAGCTAATCTCCGCCAACACCACATCTCCAATGCTTCCAATCTTTTATTTTAAAATAAATAATAATAATAATATATAACAATCTTTTATTTTTGCTACAAATTTAATAATAATATACATATTAAAATAATGATAACCCACAAGAATGTACATCTTAAGACGTGAACAAGAATTTTGCTTTATCTTATTAATTTTGCAAGAATCCCTGATAATGTCTGTCAGTATATAAATAAAAAAGAAAATTTTTATATATGTTGTGGGAGTATGTAATTATCCTAATGAAGAAATTATCCGGGAGACTAGTAATGTACCTACACTGGCAACTTAAAAATGTAAGTACGTTTTTCTAAAGGGTTAGAACAAAGATCGAAGGTCTGTCAATTATAATATAAGTAGATAGTATTAGATCTAATGATAATAAGAGATGTAATTAAGTTTGTAAATTAGCCCAACTGTATCATGTATTAAACTGATGTTTGAGGTTTGTATGACGACCTCGGTGGTGCAGTGGTAAAGTGCTTGCCTCTGAACCGAGAGGTCCCGGATTCGATCCCCGGTCGGGTCGTGTCATGATGGAAAATGATCTTTTTCTAATTGGCCCGGGTCTATATCTATAGGTATGTATTTGTTATAAAATATAGTATCGTTGAGTTCGTATTCCATAACACTAGTCTCGAACTTACTTTGGGGCTAGCTCAATCTGTGTGATTTGTCCTAATATATTTATTATATTTATATATTTGTCTTCGGTCCCTTACTTCAGTGTTTCGCTTTTGAAGTAGATAAACTAATCAAATTACTGACTCGGAATTATCAACGACTGATGCACAAGTTTCAGGAACAAAAAACTTTGTCATCTCGAGGCGGGGAATCGTGACAAATTTATGTCATTTTTTGTCACTTTTTTTTTTTCAAAAACCAGTTTTATGGTTCCAATAAGTGAGAAACGGTTTCGCAATTTTTTGCGGCTTGGAGATTATCGACCTGACTTTTGTTTTTGCGTTGATATTTTGAGTTGAATTTATCTCTTCGTAGGTATGTTTTGATTGACAAATAAACTATTTCTTACCACGAAAAATAATAAATTAAGGTGATTGAAAAAAAATGCGATCCAAGTTATTTGATTACCTATTCTATTTTTAAATAACTTATTAACACCAAAATAAGGTATAAGGTCTATGATTAAAATCTCTTGAAATAAGAGGAAGAAACTTATTAGGAACTTAAGTAAAATGACTACTAATTCAGTTTCCATAATCTTTTCAAAATGTATTAATTCGATTGCGATTTACTCGCGACAGTAGATGTTGATTAAGTAATTGAAAAAAAGCAAAATTCATCAAAAAGTATGAAAGTAAGAAATCATATCAACATTTTTTATTAATTTCAAAGTCTTTCAATAAAAAAATAAAAAATAAAATTCATAACACTCCATCGACACCACACGACTACGTGACCACTTGCCAAAATCTGTGAGCCATTAACGTCACTGACAACTTCTAATGAACCACGGGAGGGATTTATTATGAAATGGGAAACATCTACAAAATGTCATAATAGTTGGCAACTAGTCAATTGCAATCGGAGATAATCGATATTTTGAAAAAAAAAAAACTAATAACAACTATGACAAAATACAACAAAAAAAAAACAAAAAAAAAAGAAACACCAACGATTCCGCAGTTACATTTTTTAGAGCTTAAAAAAAATAAAACAATAAAAAAATAATTTTAGAGTTTTTTTAGTTTGCGTATAACACACCCTAGACCTCATATTTGCTTTTGTAGTAAATCGCATTCACATTAATAATAAAACATCTAATAACAAAATACTACTTTGTGTAACATTTAACTAACCAAATACAACAGAAATATTTTACAGCGGCGTAAAACGGAGTCCACACTGGATTGTGTAAGTAATTAATGTAGGTAGTCAAATCATTTGCACACAATACATGTATGTTCTGTTGCAATGCTAAGACACCAACACGCGCATTCTTCAAGAAATTGTAATTCATTGACAGCAAGTTTACTTGGAACGGGAAACTGTCGCTTTGTATTTTGGGCGTTATGGATAAGTTACAAAAAGATTTTGACACCATGTAAGTAGTAGGTACATCGTAGGATTTTACAGTTAAGTTTCACAATTATGCATTTTTAAGGTTAAGACAACGTATTAACAATCTCGACACATTACACACACACACACACACACACACACACACAACGTATTAACATTCAGTTAGTCTTCATACATAATTATTTCTGTTTCTAATATATAAAAATATTATAATAAAAGTATGATTAATGAAATATCGACGCGTGCTGCATCCGTTTAACTTAATCTATAAAAAAAATATTCAAAAAAACCTGTACAGCATTCCAAAACCTGTTTAAAATCACATTTTAACCCGTTAAAAGTCGTAGGGGCCTCATTTATCTGAAAACTAGATTGTCGCGTGCTTACGCGCAGCATCCCTAGATGTTAACCCGAAAACGCGTGCCGGGATCAATAAGACCCACCTCCTTTCCTTTATCTCCAACAATCCCTTTTCATCCCTTTACGGGGCTAAAGGGTACAATCGTGCGCAAGGATTCTGTAAATCACGTGTCTTTTGTGAGATGAAAAGATCGTAACCCTTACATCTTTATGTGTAACTGCTGCTTTTTATTGGTGCTTCAGATGTTAGTGGAGATAATCAATGACTTTGTATTTTTATTCATTTGTAAATATGACTTATGACACTAATGAAAAACATCGGTTGATACGTTGAACATATGAAATTATTTATTATTTATGCGCAATAGTTTACTTAGTTTTTGGTAGAACAAAGTAAAAATTTAAAAACTATACATTCAGCTTGAATTAATTGAAATAATTTTGTCAAAGTTTTCCAAGTAATTGATATATTTTAAGGCCGAAATTTGCTTGAATTTAGATCTTTTAGATTTTCATTGACAAATTCAAATCGTGTTTTTAGCGGCAAGTTCCCAGAAGGAACACGTGGGAACGTGGGACCACACAACCCGATTGGAAGTAGGTGATTTCAAAAACCAGATTCCTTTCTTCATCAATATTCACAATATTAGTCGAGGCCCCTTTTTTATGAATATTTTTTTAGTTGTAACGACTTTTTCTTTGGCCAAAAAGACGATGGTGACCTGTGACCCGCAGTCCCTTGGAACGGTTGGTACTAGTTTTGAAAAAAGCGTGTCTATGTTTTGTTGTTGACAAAGAAATGAATGAGGAGCGGGCTCTATGTGGTCTGGGCAGTTTTTGATCTATGTACTTGGAGTAACGACTCGTAGCCCTTGATTTATACAGGTTTTTATTTCTTCAAACTATATTTATCATGGCCGTTGTGTTTAAGTCATTTGTTAGATTATATTCTTATGTAAAACTTAACCGTAATTTCTGACATATACTATCCGATGTAGCATTACAGAAATTCCAAAAACTAAAAAAACATTATATATATTAACATTTTACTAGGTCAATTCCGGATAAATCAAAGATCAATTAAAGATCAGGATAATTATATGAAAGGGGTGAAGAGGAAATTGACGCGTGTGAATCTGCAAGCAAAAGGTAGTATCGATATTGTCACAAGCACAGTTTTTTAGGTGATTGAGGCCGTAGATTGAAGACGTGACAATCTTCACGTACTGGTAAATTAGGTTACGCGGGACACGCAAGGAGACTATGTTGAGTTCTCAAGATTTTGTAATTAAACAGCTTCCAAAACATAAGCATCACCTTTATTAGAAATAAGAAAAACAAATATTTGACATTATTTTGCGAGCGTTGATTTTCGCCAAAGATTTAACATGATCTCAACTTGAATATGAGCTTGTAAAGTATTATATTACTCGAGACACATTCAAAACGCTAGTCTATGGAAATGTCTTCGTTATAACAGTTATATCAGTAGCATTAAACCATTTAAACACAGCTCTGATATACAAGAACGACATCAGACATAAATACTGCGATAACAACCATACTAAATAATAACTCGTAAACAGATAAAATATGGTATTCTAGAGTATGACTTCATCATTAATAATTCTCGATTATCTGACTATCTATTTATAACTTCATACTTAAACACTCGTGCCTACATATCGTCTTTGTAAAACATCTTCGTCTAAAAATTAAAAAAGTACCCCTATTGTAAACAAAAAATGCGCCAAAATGTCCCTCAAGATTGCACACAATAGCTCCGATATGCTCCCGTTAAGTAACCCAATTTTTACACCATAAATAAAAAGAAAAAAAAACATCGTAAAAGCTAACGGTCTTTGCTAGTTTTTTTTTTTAATACAAAACATGGTTTACGGACATGTGAATTAATTTGTATTACGCCCCGATGCTTACACATAAAGTGCGTATTGAGAGCGAAAATTAGGCCACATTCATGTTTTTTTTCTCGTAAGTTTTTTAATCTTTTTTTCTTGATATTTTGTGACAATATTGACAGCTCGAGCCTCGCAGACGTGCGGGGCGATGGAGAATTTTGTAAATAATCTCATTGAAAATTAATACCATTCTAAAGATGTTGGAAGTAGGCTGATTGGCTTTATTGTCGCAACTTTTTATCAAACAAGGGCCGGTTTGATTTTGAAAACAACGCGTTGCTATGAATTTTAATTTTTGAATTTAGATTTGAGATGTGCTAGATGAATTAAATTCACGATTCTGTGGATTTTGTTTTTGTAGCAGCTGATAACATTCGCATTTTGTCAAAACCACAGATTATATAACACTTCCAGTATTCATACCAATACTGGAAGTCGGATATAGGTAGGCTACAAAAACCTAGCACTACAAAATCGTGCCGCAATAGCTAGTAGGTATTCTGTTAAAATATTCAAATAATCTAACGTAAATACAAACTTACTTAAAACACGTTGTCGATCTAAATATTTCAAAAGAAAGTGATATTTTAAATTTATGTTTAAATATATAAATACCTAATTATAACTAATTGGAACCGATGCAAAGCTGTATGAGACTATGTTGCACTGTATCCATTGGGCTGAAATTAAAAAATATATATCTATAACATTACTTATTTTAAGCACATTAAAAAAGTTTGAAAATAAAACTTAATTACATAATCCTTAGGGTGACGTTAATTTAATTACAACACCCCGTGGTTTTTTTTCTCTTTTTTTATAAGTCGCCGCACACTTAGCGCATCATTTGTGACAATGGCAGCATCTCAAGGGTTAACGTGGGCAATCTGTGTAACCATGGCACACTTTACCCTACCACGTGCCGGGATGAGGGTTAAAAATAAAATAAAAAATATTAAAGAAAAGGATTACGTTGATGTATCATGCTTTTATGTGTTAAAAAAAATAGCAGTGATTTTTGTAATTAAAAAAAAGTGTCTTGTCTGACTTAGTGTCTACGGCCGAAAATTTAAAGTTTATATTAACACGCTCACATTAAAGAAATAGACAAGTAACAAGTAGTCATATATACATATATATTGAAAAACATCCTGTATAGATGGCTTTTCGATCACTGGGACCTTATTGACAGATCATGTAGACAAAAGTTCACAGTAATCAAAAAGAAATCCTGTATATACATTTTATATAGCCACGACATATCTATGTTGAGATATATTCAGAGAATACAGTGATTAACCGTATTCCCCCCGGGAAATCTGTCGGAGCAATCACTGACCTGGACCGGTGTAATCCAGATTATTCCAGTTCCCAATATTGTAATATTAATACTTGGACAATCGGACACACAACCCTCATGACTCGAAGCATAGTCAACGATATAATTCTGCTTCAAATTATGGTTTACGTATAATATTTATATATATTTTATTGACGACCACGGTGGAGCAGTGGTAAAGTTCTTGCCACTAAAGCTAGAGGTCCCGGGTTCGATCCCCGGTCGGGTCATGATAGAAAATGATCTTTTTCTGATTGGCCCGGGTCTTGGATGTTTATATATACTGTATGTATTTGTTATAAAATATAGTATCGTTGAGTTAGTATCCCATAACACAAGTCTCGAACTTACTTTGGGGCTAACTCAATCTGTGTGATTTGTCCTAATATATTTATATTTTATTTATTATTCTTTATTTACATTCGGAGATTATCACTTGCAATCGCAATATCATTTCAATCCATTTTATCCATCATTTAAAAAATATAAATTGATTATACTTTACGTAGGCTCTACCGTCGTCGAGCTATTAGGTAACATATAGGTACAGTTTATAATAAAAATATTTCTGAATAATTTAATATCACTCGAATAAAATGGAGCGTGCCTTTTCACTCGCCTTCCAAACGAACGCCCTTCAATAAGATATTCAAAATCAGTGGTTGCCAATCTACGGGCCGCAAGCCGCGCGCACCACCGAACAACGCTGTCTAATCGCTTAGATTAAGTGGCATTAACTGCTCCCACGCAATCCCATCACTTCCCAACAAATCTGATTTCCAATGCACTTTAATCCGATATCATCGGCTTGCCTTTCCTAACTACAACTCTTGTCATTTCGTATTAAACACCATCAATAGCTGCTTTTGTTTGCAATGTGATTCTCAAAGTTTCTATATTGGCGGCAATGGATGTGGTGTTAAATGGAGTTGTCGTGATAATGCGGGCGTATTTCCAAAAAGCACTGGCTCCGTAGTCAATTAAGTGCTCAGCCAGGGGTTCCGCACAATTGGTCGCCTCGGCACAAAGCGACGGTGGCGCCGCTACTGTGAACTTCGTTTTATTACACCGATTGTTGTGAGGGTTTTGTTAAAGTAATGAAACCAGGATTAAGTTCATCTGATTGTAAAGTTGTAAGGGTTTATTAATTTTATATTGAAGGTGTGTTTGTGTAATGATAAAATTTTGATCGTTTGGGGGTAATAAAACATTATGCATTTGGTATTAGTTATGTATTTATAAAAAGAAAATAATCCGCCAATTCTATGGGGTAAACATAACTTTTTGATATTATATTCAATAATTGCCATAATGTTATGATCTACAAATGATAAAATCATCATACTGATTGTTGTAATAAAACTAAGTTTTGCCCGCGGTTTCGCCCGCGTGAATTTCCCACAGTAATAATTATTTTTCCAGGTTGAAAAGTAAGTCGCCATGTCTTTCTACATACTTCTAACTACATGTATGCAAAATATCAAGAAGATTGGTTGAGCAGATAAAGCGTGAAGAGGTAACAAACAAACTTACTTTCTCATTTATATGTAATATTAGTTAGTTCTCGTGGGAAGACCTTTTCTTTTTCAACATATACTTCAGCATATACTTCAATGCCTTTTTTCTAAGCTACAACAATGGTCAGGGGTAAAAAAATAAATATTTTTCAGTTTTCGCTAGGCGTGGACGCGGCGACGCGCGCGGCCGACCATGAAATCGCATCAGCCAACCACGACCAGCGGTTGTGCGCCTCTGACAACCGGATTATACTTTCCTCTGCATAGGATTTTCCGTGTATCGGTGCCTTTATGGGTTTTGATGACACTCTGCAACATATGCGAGGATAAATCGAATGTTGAGTTGATTCGATTCTCGCTTCAAAGGCTGCGAGAAGTATGCAGCTATTGTGATACGTATAGATACAAGGTACATAGTAGATGTAAATTTATATATATTTTTATTGTCACTTACACCCTTTATTGACGACCTATAATTGAAGCAATTTCTGCCAAACATAATGATATTTATGTACAGAATTATTCACCATTCAAATTATTTCTATCGCCACAATGAAGTGTCAAATTTTTAACTAAAAACTTAGTGTCAGTTTAAAAGTCAGGTATAGCGAACATTAAAGGATCTTCCCAAAAATCACTCATTCACATTTGAAAAAAAAAATTTTTCTTTTTTAAATTTTAATTAGAAATATCTGTGTGCCCAAGAGAGATCATTTAAAACTTCTCATTCTATGCTATAAAGACTATGAAGAAGAGAAGAAGAACCAGAGTTATCAGAGATACGTTTTCCTCATATTCACCATTTCAACAGTTGGGACATCTGAAACCCAGTAGGTAATTGAGATAAAGCATAAACGCACACATTATAACAAAACGCCCCAACTCAATATAACGCTAAACCATTTTGAGTCTTCTATCAAAGAAATAAAGTTTAAATTCGTAGGTTTAATAGCTCACCCACGTTATGACATTATTATCAAAGGTGACCTAAAGTATGATAACCTCTCTCCGCCTCTGTCCCTATCACTGTAATGTAAATGGGTAAATAAATGTATGTGTGTCTATATTAACTCATGCACTGAACTAATTTTGTAAGTGGTATCTTAATTTTATCATAAGCTTTTATCAATTTTCCTCCATTAATTTAGTTAATTAGTTTTTCCTTCTAAGTCTGTAAATCTCCGACGAATAGTAACCGTTTAGTAAACTCATCCCAAAGTAAACTGAAGGAAAACATCGTGTGGAGACCTGCACACTGGTGAACAGTTTAAGTTCATTAGTGTGAACTACTTGCTACTAGATTTAAATGGCTTTGTTATACATGTCTCACATGCATTTTAACTTATTTTTGAAAATAATAATGAGATGAAAAAATTCTGGAGTCGAGCGGGAATTGAACCCGCGTCCCCGTCTAACCGGGACAGTGCCCTTAACCACTGAGCTATCGCGACCATGCCAGTTTTTCTACTAAATGTTGGCAGACAATCGTAACAGTTATTTTAGATCATTTTAGTACTTTACTTTTCAGTGTTGGCAATAACACGTTCAATATTTTTTTCACGTCTCTGTTTAGAAAATGGTGAATATTTATTTGACAAATAGTAAGTGAAAGAAATACTTACATACTATTTAATAAGAAAGAAAGTGCCTATTTAGTAAAGTTATTTATCTGCAAGAATACTAAAACGGAAATGACATCTTCCCAATGCGCTAATAAGACTTTCAGACGATCCTAAATTATCCTAACGCGCTGGAACTCGAAAACAAAGGAGTACAGACAAGCAGACTGACAAAAAGTCAAACGAGTGATTTAGCACTGACAGCGGCGGTTTTAATGCTCTCATTGATTGCAGATTGATTGATTTATTCGGTACTGAAGTTTTTAGGATGTTTATTATGTTTGTTGTGTACAGTTTACAAAATATAATAAGCAGAGTTGTATACATAATTTGGAAGATTTTTTTTATTTATTTTATAAAATGATGTCGATCGATACATTATTGATTGAACTTTTTAAATAGTTTTTTCTTAGAATGCAGAAAATGTGTTAAACTTTTAAAATAATTTGAGGAAATTGATGACATCAACTATGGTTGTGTGAGAATAGTTAGGCCCTTAGATGCTGTACCAGTGCATTGAAATTTAAAAAGATGTTTTTATTTCAGATATGTCGATTGTTAGTAAAATACAAGTATGCACTTAATTTAGTATTTATGTAAATTAATAAATAGATAATACCAGTAATCTCTGCCCGCAGTACTCATAATAAACTTTCGTCATTATTTATATTAGCATTATACTCAATGGCCATTAATCAAAAAAACAAAAAAATCTGTCAAAAGAAATAAGCATTCCAATTTCAAAAAATGTATTCAATATTAAGTAAGTACTAACTTTGCGGACAGTACATACATTCTTTCAGATGGTGAATGGTGTCTCTGAAGAGTCCAGAGAGTGACATATATCAGCGTATAGTTTCATGTTCGTAAATACCTGTTTGTTATAGATAGATGTGGAAAATATTATGGATTGCTGGGTCACGGTGTGTTCTGGTAGAAGGGGCAAGCAAAAAACTGCTGGCTTGACGTCGTCAAAAAGGATTGCGTATCAATGATTTAAACTAAGGGTAATATCGTGCGGAGGGAAGTAGGAAAACTTATGTTGGACTCAAACGCTGAATGACTGATGAAGAAACCAGATAAAACGCTTAGAAAATAGAGAGGAAGTTACAATTTATAAGGAGTCTTAAATAGGAAAGTAGAAAAAAATGATTTCTTCAGAAATGTCGTGAAAAATTAAAAAGAATTACTTTCAACTTTGACACATTTAATACTTATTACAACACTACATAGCAACGCAGAGGAAGGAAAAAAATTAAAAAGTGCTCATCAAAAGCGGCCATTTATCTGAAAAGAAAAAAGTTCCCGAGAGCAGAGAGTAGGTGCACCCAATTACTCAGTCTGGGCCGTAGGTGGTGTGAGGGGTGGGGGAGGGGGGCTCGACACACAGACACCGTTGTCGCGATCGATCTAAGGTTTAAGATAAGGTCTTTGGACCATTTCAGGGTAACGTTTTTGCTAGTGACATCATGAAAGAACGCCGCCTATTTCCAGTTCCCTTTTTGAAATTGGAATGCTTATTTCATTTTGTTGGAAATAGATATATTTTATTAAATGGCCAGTTATATCTTTAAATATAACAAAAATAATGAAATAATTATCATATGTTTCAAAGCGCGTGCTCTGAAATGTAGAGACACCAACGTATCTACATTTTTGGATACCCACGTCTTTTTGAAATATAGAGATTCCGACTCTTTATTTCTTTTATCTAAAATATCATTAAATATCGTGTAGATTTAATAATTGTGATACAAAAAATAATTTGTGATCAAACATTACAATAACAAACGTTAAATTCTAAAACATACCAAACACAATTTTAGTTACTTCATCAAAATTCTTCACTAAGTCAATTGTCTAAGTTAGAATTCTTCAGGAAACGTCTACATAGCCAGTTGCAAGGCTAGTTACCCCCGTCTCACCCCTAGAGGTGAAAGTGCGGGGGATGCGAGGGCGGGTCAAAGGTCGCGCCGCCCCGAATCCCGCCCAGCCCGTATTTTATCCTTATTAATAATATATAACTTTGTCCGTAGAAATTTTGATGGAAATGTATATTTTTAAGGCAACTGTCTGTGTACTAGGTCTTTATTACAACGAGTATAGACAAAGTTACATTTATTTTCTGCGTGTCTATATCACATCTATTATAATTCTACATCATTAGAAAAGAAAATATTTTCTTGTCAAAACCGAGCGACTTCAATAGTTTCATCTGAAGTTATAAAAAATATAGAGGAATACTGTGTTTTTTTTTTAATTTTCACGACATGTTTTCTCTTCTGATCTAAGAGCTTAGGAAAGAGATAGAATATGTCAGCTTCTTCTACTGAGTTAAAGTAAATCAATCAATCAATTAATGAATCAGTCAATTCATTTATTTGCATAAAATGTAGTTACAAAAGGTTTACATCAAAATAATATGTCCCTTATACATTTTACCTCTTGCGGATGCAAAATACATTAAATAAAATCAAATAAGTCCAATAAAAACTAATCATTTTTATCTCAAAGGCTATGGGCTAGTAACATGTCCTATATTAGGAACTCAATTCTATCAACAACTTCTTTATTTTTGTCTACCCCGTAAGGGATAAATTTACAATGTATCACACATTGTATCTGTATTTTCGTAAAAAATCTATTTTTTAAAACTTTATTGCACAAAATTACAAAAAAAGTTACAAAAGGTAGACTTATTAAAGCCGTATGAGACCAAACAGATATAGCAAGGTGATAACATGAGTCAGATTGGTATACAAACTCATGTGGTACGAGTAGGCTTCGAATCTGGGACCTTTCGGTTCACAGGCGGGCGTCTTAACCATTACCACCAAATTAAAATAAGATAAAATAAATATATTAGGACAAATCACACAGATTGAGCTAGCCCCAAAGTAAGTTCGAGACTTGTGTCATGGGATACTAACTCAACGACACTATATTTTACAACAAATACATATATAGGTAAACATTCAAGACCCGGGCCAATCAGAAAAAGATCATTTTCCATCATGACCCGACCGGGGCTCGAACCCGGGACCTCTCGGTTCAGTGGCAAGAACTTTACCACTGCACCACCGAGGTCGTTATAGGTCGAATGTATATCGCCGCTGGCCTCCACTATATCAATTTAAGAGAGCTGATTCATACATTGATACTCCTCATTCGTTTTAATTTACACTGTGGCACTTACTCCCAATTGGATCGCAGCATAAATCCTAATAAGAGACTGTCAAATTTTTCTGATTTGTTTTTAAGACTTTAATCATGATATTTTAATGGACATTAGAATATTAAGTCTTATGTTTACCTATTGAAAGTTACAATTGAAATAAGTGGGTCCTTTGTACCTAGTTTTTGTTCTGTTGTGTGCGTAAAGTAATGAACTAGAAAAATAAAGGTCGGTTTTATGCTAAAAGAAATCTCCACTAGAGAGACAACCTTCGGGAAAAACAGAAAGGAATTATAGCAATATGTAGTGTTTATCTAGTCAGCTAGTTGACCCAATAACCTATGATATTATTTACCAAATATCAACTTAGTTATTACGTAAGTACCTACACGGCGATGTCTTTTTGAATCGATACTTTTGATATGATATTCTATATAAAATCAGGAATACATTTTTTTGTTTTGTTGCGTTGAATCATAAGTTCTGTACCAATAAAAAAATTAAGTAGTGTTATTTCATTACGGTGCTATTTCTTCACGTTATAATAATTTATATAAATTCCATAACAAATTAAATATACCTATATACAGCGAAGTATTCCTCATTTCCTATTTAACATTGAATATTCCAAATTAGTTATACCAAATGTATTCAGAATTGTAAAAACTAACGTATGACGCGTGACGCTGGCAACGCGTCACGTTGACAAATGCGGCGATGGAGCCCCCCACCAAAAGCCACGCCCCGGCGCGCGCGCCGCCTACCACCGATCTAGATCGATCTGGATCTAATCGTATACGTTCTGTATTTGCATTCGAATTTAGAATTTCCCGTTATTCGATTTTAGTCATATTGGCGTACGTTTATTACTATTGTTTTTTAACAAAATAGCTATATTTTTGTGTAACAAATGTTGTCGTATCTATATTGAGATTTAACATTCCCTTATTTATAATAATTCAAAGTAGAATGGTATGGACAACAAAACTGAAATAAGTCAATTTATTCATGTGGAATACCTTATCCATGTCTATTCATATTCATACCGTAAGTGCTCCAAATAAATGTACTTACTACACCGAGACGTAGATAGCTAAGTATATAGAGTGCCTATCAGCGGAGCAGAAATATGGAGGCAGTGGGAAAGTTGATACAAAGTAGGATTTTCAGGTAGCGTCGGCGTGACAAGGCGACGACGTCTTGAGAAATTATTAATTTTTTTTATACATAGTCTAGTATTTGCAATGCTTTTAAAACACTTACAGATGATTAAAATTATTTAATTTACAATCTTCCGTGTTTACAAAGTGTTTGTGTTTTGTCGTTATCATTATAAGATAATTTAAATAAGTTTTTTTCATTTAATTCTAATTAAATCCATCAATTATGTCTATAAATGGAAATAAAACTCGTATAAAATGACAACCAATAAACAATAAAGCTTTCTCTTTTGCGATATTTATTGTACCTATATAGCTATTATACGATATTTATATATATATCTATCTATTATATATATATCTTAACATGGTACCAATTTAAAGTACTTTATAATTTGTAAATTACAATCACTAGTCCATATATCATCTGCAGTAAGTATCGAAACTGAATGATGACAACAAAGATGAAATTGTCTCTACCTCAGTCATCCGCAATAACACGCCCAAGAAACAGCTAAGTTAAACAAATCTTAGAAAAGCAAACAGAATTTTCTTACCAACCGTACTTGGCCACTGAAAGATTTTCCCCCGCGGGAGGGGGCCGCGGTCGAGGTGGCGGGGCCTTCGCTCCCTGCCCCTGCGGGCCACCGGGCCAATGGCGGCGCGGCGCGCCCTGGCCCGACCTGGCTCAGTCGCGACTGAACCGCGACCCTTGACACACAAGCGCGCGGCGCGTTTCTTGCCCTGTGACGGCAACCGGCATCATCACGCACGGAGCGCTAGTATACGGCGGGGTCGGAGGCCCAGGGCTTTGCCCTCCTAGAGGCCCTGACCTCCCGCCTTTGGAACTCGGCTTCCGCGGTAGCTGGCGGGATGACGAGCTCCTACCGTCGACTCCCGCGAGTCAGGCCGCGTCGACGCAAAGCGGGTCCTCCGCGACGGATAAAGGCCAGAATGTGGAGTGTGTGGTCTGCGGAGACAAGTCCTCGGGGAAACACTATGGCCAGTTCACTTGTGAGGGTAGGTGAAAGTGATGTGTTTATTTTTGTGTTGTGTGATATTGCGATTGCTGAAGTGTTGCGTTTGCGGAATATTTTGATGTCGTTTATGATGAAATAGGAAGTAGGTTACGGAAATGTGACGTAAAGACTTTTGCGTGTCAGAACGGAAAAACGAAGCGTAGTTAGGACATGCTTACTAATGATGTTTATCTTTTTAGAGTGCAGAGAAACTTTAGCGGTAATATAAATATATTAACTGCAGATTCTTATTAGACTACAAAGTTACCATCTTATTACATGAAGAAGAATTAAAAATAAAATTCAATTATCTACTTGAATACAAATATGGAAAATAATTGAAGTGAATAAACTTTTTCAAAAATGAAAGAAATAACAGTATTTTGAAATAGCAAGATGAAAATTAATAAAACAGCAATCCAAAATAATAAACTTGTCAAGCCGGTGAAATATTAGCTCAACAAAAACAATAAAGCAATTAATCTCCCCCTAACCTCAAAAATCTCAATTTACTGCGGTTCTAATCAGAACGAAATAAGACAAAGTTTTCATAAACAGCCTGGTTGTTAAGATAAGGGGTCTCACTTTTATGCAAATCATCCCGCGTTAGAAATTACCGTTTTCTGACTTATGACATTTGGACACTGCGCTCTTTCCGGGAATGTCAAGTTTAATTGATATCATTTGTCGTCTATATTTTCTTGTACAAAATGTATTAATTTATAAGAATAAATAATAATTGTACATGAAAATACAAACGATATTATTATGGTAGTGTAATTCTTAAATGTATAAGTGTATATATGATGGGCTTTTTTTCTTAATGTTTTTTTCCGCCATTTGGTAATATTTATCATCTGTATATGAAAAATCAAGACTTTATTTTTAGAAATACTTTTATATTGTATTTATCTAATTTCCGTTAGTATATATATATTATTAAGTGTGTTTTTATTTTTTCAAGATATTATTAATACAATTAAAACTTTTAAAAACCTTTACTTTAAAATAATGTATTTAATTTAGAAGTTTATAAATTATTAACAACAACAACAACCATAGACCCGTGTGTTCGACGACATGCCTTCGTAATTACGTTTCATGTCACCAAATAATTATTTTTATCGTAAAGATAGCCTCTAGATAGCGATGAATGAAACTCTGGGAAACTGCGCCGCCGCTTTCATCCCGCTAATTATTTTAATTCTCTCAATTTGCGACAATGTGACAGTTTCATACGATTTCCAACTTCATTAGGCAGTGGGAATAATGACATAATTTAACTGTTTATGCCAACTGATTCTTTTAACTACTTTGTATTTGATTCAATTTCATATTGACCGAAAAAAATGGCAATGACGAATCTCAACATTTTTCTATGGCGAAATTACACAATGTCCAGTCACAACTTTCTTTTTTTTTTTGATGCAAAATTGTTTTAATAAAATCAATTATTAGTTTTAATCTTAATGTTTGTGCACATTCGGTGTTATTGAAATGAAAAATAACAGTTTAAATATAACTTCTCGGATTAAGTTAACCTGTTTCATGACATAATGGATCTAGTGGTGCACCATCATGACAAGACCCCAAAAGGCCTTGACCTCTGACAGACGTAGTTTTGGGTTAAAGAATTAAAAAAAAAAAACACCGTATTCTATTTTTACAACGGTGGTAAATATAAACAGATTTCAATTTATATATTTTTAAATATTGACGTCGTAACTCAATCAGTTTTGTGTATTTTGTAAAAAGTGATACTTCAGTTTTTTTTCCAAATTTTGTCCATTTTGGCTAACCACCATTGATGGAATGGATATTGAGAAAGTGTTTTTTTTTTTTTTTAATAATCGAGAAATTTATTTTTAAACGCGAAACAAGAAAGAGGATGAAATGAGAAAAAAAATATTAAAATAATATCCTTACATAACTTAAAGTATCAATAAAATTGTAGAAATGGATAATAAAATAACGTTTATTTTATGCAACAAAATATATTCCCATTTGATAAAAGTTTGTTAATAACATTTTCTGTAGATCTTATTTTATTGTTTTTTATTACGCGCATAAAGACTCATTGTACCTCCATCTATTGTCTATGTTTACGACATGAATGAAAGAATGAAACCCATGGGGTAGGTATTGTGTACTTTCAATATTTTTATGGAGCTACTGACCTAATCTTCACATTTTTTCATGGAATTAGTAGGTACTCGTTGTACGAAGTACTTACTATATCCATGCATTTTTTTCAACTCATTTTCTGCATATAGATAATAGACAAAAGACTAGGTTAGATTAAATGTTTTAAAATTCCGTTTAATACAAAAATCTTATTTATTTTGCAAGTAAACATGGTTTTCGATTATACCCATTTTCTTATGTAAGAAATAAAATGTTACCTGTCCTATTTTTTTTTTACAATGATTTAAGATATTTAAATAAACGTCGGTACATAGTGGATAATTGTGAAATTCTTAAAATTTTGACGTTGTCTGTACAAAGCAGACGTGTCGAAAGGTATACCTATTGAATTTTAAGAGCCGTTTCAAAACGAATGAATCTCTTGCATAAATGCGTGGACCATTGTTTTAGCTAAGTGTCAAAGTTAAAATTATTTATTTATTACCACCACAATAGTATTAGGAAACAGTACATATTATGTTGAGTCTAATTTCTATACACATGTCCAAATTAATATAATTAGAAGAGCAAACGTTTTTTATTAATATTAAAAATGGAAAATATTCCAAGTGCTATTTCGTCACAATGTGACAAAATATACTTACGTCAAATTTTCACAAATGACCTAAATGCTGTATATTCAGTAAAAAAAATAAATAAAAGCGGGGGCTGGAAACACTGGGTCTTTATCAACCAATCTATGACATTATAAATATATTTTTCATTAAAAGTCAGTGTTCTATACCCTTTATAGACAGACTATACAATTATAGTAAAACTAGATTAAGCACGCGGCCTCGCACGCGTTTATCTCATGCGTCCACTCATAACTTATTATTGTCTATATGCCGGGTTTTGAGCAACGTATCGCTATATTACTGTGAAAGTTTTCGTGTGATGCGCTAACAAACATACAGACAGACATATAAAAATAGCATCTATTAGTCCCATAAAGAACCCCCATAATTATTCTTATGTACAGACATAACCCATTTAAAGTTTTATTTACCTATACATATATAATAAAAATATATAATACTTTTTACATCGTCACCAAGTATAATTTGTTATCAATCTATAATTGATTCCAGACCAAATAAATACCTATTAATTAAATTACCGAAAACAAATAATAAAAAGAACTAAAATCAATTTATGAATGAAATAAAAAATCCGTATCAGGATATTCCGACAAGTTATTCCATATATTGTTATCAATTTAGGTAGATTTCTGGCGCCAAAAAGGTTATGACCTAAATGTGAGTTTGATATACACATATCTCAGAAACAAGTCTTAGGGTTGTAACACACTAAGTGCAGTGTTCCACATAGGAATATTAAAGTATATAAATGCACTTATTTCATTCATAATGTATTTTTAATTAAAAAATATTATATTTCAAGGAGCAATGTTTTCTTCTTTGTGCGTCGGAATAAGAGTCAAAATCACATAGTTCCGATAGCAACCGTCTTGTCATTATTAGGATTATTATAATAATGACAAAAACATCGCCACATTGAGATCCTGTATATTGTGCAGAAAGAGGCATTTCGGATATGAGCCATGGTTTGCAAAAGTCCACGTTAACAGATTGAATATTCAAATTATGATTTAATATTTTATCTTTTGTTATCTATCTATTGCGTATGCGTTTTGATTAAGATATAAAGATATCTCTCTCTCATCTGAGCGTTTTCTTGGTTACTTCCTCAGCCGTCGAGCGTCGAAGCCTAAGGTCCGGTTTCCTACTGTTTTGTCTCCACTTTGCACGGACGTCATCATCTCTAGTTGTGGGACCATTGGGCATTAATTTAAAACACCTACTTACATGAAACAAAAAAAAAACATTATAGGTATTTAATTATAGTGATGATCGAAATCGATGTGTCTCCGCCCTAATCGATAACTGATAAGAATCCTTCAGTTTAATTATGTTTTGTCTCGAATAGTAATCGAGACGTATAATGCAAGTTTTTTTTTATCTATAACTATATGCGGAAAACGTATAGGAATGCCTTTTTGTTGCCGATCATTAGTAATTCGTAAAATTTAATCTCACTGTCGCTTGGTTTAAAATATATCCAGTGTAATAACAAACTAATGTTTACCTATCTCTTTCTATTTCATTAATTTTTATAAAATACTAGCAGCCCGTCCCGGCTTCACTCGGGTAAATACATAATGAATCATTCATCTAAACCTTTATCAGGATCCACACTATCTATTGGCGAAAACTGCATGAAAATCCGTAAAATCCGAAGTAATTTTTCAGTTTATCGCGAACAGACAGACAGACAGATGCAGCAGAGGACTTTGTTTTATAATATGTAAGGATAAGCATATACCAGTACGTCAGTCAGAATTTTAGGATGTTTTTTACTCTTTTCGCGAAAATTGTTGGACTGATTTCGACAAAATTTGATGTGAGATTTACCCTAAAACAATTTTGATAAGTACCTTATTTTACAAAATTCCTCCTCCAATTAACGAAGAATACGCGAGACACAGTTATTATCTTTAAAATTCAGCAAAACCTGGGCTCCAAAGCCCTATGGCTAAGGAAGAAACCGCTCATATAGGAGAGAGATTTTTCGTGACATTTAAGACTTGTAATTCTTCTTGACGTACTTATTATTTATTTATCTAATCCAAAAATCGCGCTTAAAGTGTAAGTTGTAAAACGTAGACATTCCGGACTATAAAATGCCCTGAAATGCATTGCAATCTAGTTTCTATTACCACGCCATAAAGGTGAAGTCGTTATTTGGTTCGTAATGGTGTCTGTAAGTACACACCATGAAAATTCTTAGTAGTGGCTAAGCCACACTTCGATTCCTAATTTCATTATATTTTATTATTAACGATATTTTAAGTACACACATTTTATAATTGTATTTAGCATTCCAATTATATTTTTATCATATGCTTTAACACCTCCACTAGTTATCGACAGGATTAGTGCAGGGCCCATAAAGTGTTATTTTGATGTCGACAAACCACCTTATTAACGCGGAGACCTCCCGCCGATAGCAATACAACCTTGTCTAAATAAAACTGGACTTTACGCCAAGGTGAATCGTACTAAAAACTTTTATGAGCGTTATAACGACAAAGTTCTTCAACGAAGCGCTCCTTTTGACTTAAATGCTCGCGTTCGTTCGACAATAGTGATTGCAGTTGACAGCTGCGTTTAGTGATGTTAAGAAAAATGTCGATAAAACAATGAACCTGCATTGTTATTTTTGGCAGATCATACTTCAAATTAAGTTCCAACTAAAATATTTTCCAAATTAAAAATTTTCTTTTTATTGTAGCGATAATAGCTTAACGTATATTTTAAAGTGAAAATCATTAATATGAGTTATCAATATATATTCAGGAACGTTATACAACCGGCCAAACCTTATTTCGTGTAAAAACCATCCATTAAACACACGAATGTTGACGAAAAGCAACAACCAGTTAGCAGATACTTGTCGACTTTTACGACACCGAATTATCATAATGTCCGATATTAATTCGCAATAAAAATCTCCGTTAATGTAAATTATGAAGTTTGTCATACGGTATCGGCTCCTTAATGCACGCGATAGCGCGGACTCGATATCGACAATCGATATCTGTACATCACTACCACTATAACCGGTCAGTTTATGGTATGTTTTGTCCCGTGATACTGCCGCAGTTAACCCTATCTTTACGATTGCCTCTAAACATAAGTGTCTTTTCGAACTTATTTATTTTTATGTCATTCCATTTTTTAAATTGAATCCGAACTTCGGCTTGTGTGTGGTTTCACTCTTGACATTAAAACTGTCAATAAAAATCTCTCGAACAGCGGCGTTTTTAATGAAAATCCGACTCGCTTTATATATTTACTAGATGTTTTTAGCTACTCGCGACTTCGTCAGCGTAGAATTCTGACACCATCATCCACGTTGATTTCTAGGACCATTATTTTTAGCCAATGAAGTTGTCATTTTGGGGTTGATTTTTTGAAGAAAAAGTGGTCTATATTTGTACGGAGGTTTTTAACCACATGCATACCAAATGTCATCTTCTAAATAAATTCTAACAATATTTGTGAGAAAATAATTAATTTAGAAACCAGTACCAAATGTAAATTAATGCTTCTTCTTCATAGTCGTATTCCTCATGGCTGAGGGTCGTGGTTATTACGTGGAATGAAACACACACAACAACTTTCTTGGCATTATTAATGGAGTGGTTTGCCATTGCCTTCTCCATTTCACACACAAGTTAATCAACCAGTGTGCAGGTTTCCTCACGATGTTTTCCTTCACCGGAAGCAAGTGGTGGTCAATGAAAACTACTATACATGAGTCAAATTGGTATACAAACTCGTGTGGCACGAGTAGGATTCGAACCTGGGACTTTTCGAACCACAGGCGGGCGTCTTAATCATTACACCACCACCGCTTCAGAAAATTAATGCTTAAGAACTATATATGAACTGTGTAAAATTGTAATGAGTAGTGACTCGCCTTACCACGTAAAAACCTAATATAGGTTTTTGTTGGTAGTGCTTTTGTTTTTCATATAAAAATATTGTAACATAAATAAAAAAATATAAAAAAAAAAATCAAAATCGGCTCGGCGGCGCTTAGCCGTAAAAGCGGCACAGACAGACAGAATTACGTATTTCTAATATTAGTATAGATTTATGTGAATTAAATAAGAGCCATCTAGTCTTCAATAAGGTAAACACTTGCGCGTTTGACGTTTATAGCCGTTTTGAAAATTTAACACCTTAGCGTTTGTCACGTCGTAAATTGTGTATTTACGCTTTTTTTCAACTATAAAATGTTTTCTTAACGTCAAAATGTTTTATTGATAATAAATTACTGAAATATTGTTGCTTTTCCGTTGGGTATTAGGTACTATGATGCGATTGCGGATAATTTAATATTTATTGATACTAAATACTAAACATACTTGTTCTTTCAGTCAATACTTGCCTGTAAATAACTCTTGTATCGCGATATTAGTATTAAATTACATGGAATTAATGTGGAAATAGCGTAAACCAAGAAATGACTCTCACCATAAAAAAAAGAATTGTAAAAAAATTATAAATACTTGTATAATATGCAACTTTGTCATTTAAAATCTTGAAATTAAATACTTAAGGTTTGTTTCTCCGTTTGCTAACAAAGTATCTGAGGGTGAATTTCAAAAGCGATTAAACGCGGCGTGTGACGTTTCATTAGTGTCCGACATTTTTTTTTAATAAAGAATATTTTATTAAAATTAAACATTTATAAAATTAACATTAATAATAATAATAAATATATTAGGACAAATTACACAGATTGAGCTAGCCCCAAAGTAAGTTCGAGACCTGTGTTATGGGATACTAACTCAACGATACCATATTTTATAACAAATACATATATAGATAAACATCCAAGACCCGGGCCAATCAGGTTCAAAGGCAAGCACTTTACCACTGCGCCACCGAGGTTGTCAAATTGTATCAGTACTTTACTTATTTATAAAATAGGATAATTAAATTGATTACTGCGTATGGTATAATTTAATAAACACTAATGAGAGCCCGCGGCGGGGTTCGAAACGCTCGTGAAATTCACCCCTGATAGCTTATAATATAACTTACATATTATGTAAACACCACAACGTTAAAAAGCGTTTACACGTGTCAAATATGGCTAATTGGCTAATGATATCAAGCAGATGTCCCTATCTAGCAGTTTATTTTATCTATCAAATTGCAATTTGATAATTTATCAGAAAGTGGTCTAACTAGTAGGAAAGTGGATCCTGGGCTCCGACGCTCAACGAGAAGGCACTCAAATGAGCGAGAGAGATTTTTTCCGGAAAATAGAGACATTTATTTATTTATCTGCAAAAAAAACTTAAACTTATTTAGGGATAAGGTCAGGCAAGAAAAAAAACTAAACAAACAATCTCATTAATGACAAAATAAAGTCAATCGTACGGATGTCCTTCTATTTGTATGTTAATGCTCGGTGTTCGGTCGCCCTTAACCTTTGTACAAAACGTTTTTTTTTTTGTTGTTTTTAATGTGACAATATATGACGTTTTCCACTTTTGGTACATCTGTTTACTTTGTTGATGCAAAACAAACAATGTGTTTATTTTTTTCTACATTCTTTTTGATTTTCAAGACTGTGCACACACAAAGCAATATGCATTTATATACCTGTTAAAATATGTTTTGTATTACATATTTCATAAAATATACATATATTGAAATCATCTGTCTAATCCCCGCGTAGATATTCCCAGTGTTATTTTCGGCTATGACGTCCTGAATCCCGGATCCTCTGCGACTTTACGACCAGCTATGTGCCTGACGTTAACCTATCGTGGCAAACCGTAGTGCCTAATCAGCGTGCAAAGCCACGGAAGGATATATATTCAATGTGATTTCTTATACATTATCATTATTTTATCTACATAGCTCAGTCGATGGTACTGAACAACTTTTCGTTATGGAAGCAACCTGGAAATCGCAAAAAAAAAATCAGCTGATCCATACATTTTCGACAACAGTCGATCTTTTTTTCGCGATTTCGATTACTCCCATACTAAAAGTTATTCAAGATCATGGACTGAGCATGTAGACAAAATATTGCCAATGTATAAAAAGTCATCCTGTAGAGTGAATCCAGGGCGGAAACAACACGCGAGTAGGTCTCGAAATAATCAATTAACTCATAATTCGAAGGTGGAGTACTGGAATTAGATTTAAAATTAAATTAGAAGTGTAGCAATTACTAAGTCATTATAACAACGAACATCAATCATTGAAAAATCATTAACACCTATAGCTCGAAAGGTTGCCGCCTTTTTTCAGTTTGCCAAAGGCTTTTGCACTATTTTTACTCTTATCATGTTATATAGTGTTAATATACAGGGTTACTAGAACAAAAGATATTAAAAGTAAAAAGTCTCTATGCATCGCATGCGCCTTTGGAAGGTTATGCGTTAGATACCAGTAACCCTGTATAAAGGTAAGAAACAATAATGTCAAGCCCTTCTGGCATGATAGGGACCAAATGAGTTTCTTTCGGCTGTTCTTCTCAGTGGAACGAGTAGGATTCGAACCTGGGTACTCGATTCACAGGCAAGCTTAACCACTAGATGATCACCGCATTATAATATGCAATTATATTAGCATGGATATTGAAGTATGAATGTTTAAGATCACAGAGCGCGCACATTTGATCCATGCTCTCTGTGGTTAAGATACGATAAGAGATTGTGACGTGTGGTTCCGCCCTAGAAATGACCACTCAGTATCCTAAGCAACTTAGAGACACAGTCTTTGCAAATAATAGACAACAATCGCATTCCCAAGTATTATAGACATTAGGCATTATATATAGTTATACTTAACATTTGTCCTGAACAATATCGTTCGAATGCATCCCGGTCATACATATATAAGAGCAAAAACTAAGTTCCCTTAATCATTTCATTACAACAGCACAAAACAAGGACCTTAATGAAAAATTACCCGCTTTAATGACCTCGGCCATCGAGTAATGGTCCGGATCCTGTTCCTGAGATATGCATTAATACACACATCGACATACATAATCTATAGATATTACATTAGATTTTTGTTACATTGTTTTGTATGTGTGGCTGGTTTTGTTGATTTTCTGGTGTCAGATTTTGCTAAGTCGCCTAAAGACATTTGATATAACTTTAACTTAAAAAATACTCGTTTTAATTGGCTATTAGCTTATCTGCTAACAAATGTGAACCACAACAAATTCCATTCAGTAATTTTTGCGTGAAACAAGATTCAGGATAATAGGATAAAAACTTTTGCATATTATCTATCAGTCTAAATAACGAACCAATCTACAATGTTAGTACCAAGCTCTAATAAGCTTTAATTATACAAAGAATCACAATTACTTCAATTTGAGACCGAATGGACCAATTAAATGTCTGTTCGCTTAAACAAAACTCTGTGCTTCTCAAACTGAATTTGGTCGCGCACCATAGAATGTACCTATTTCCATTGCATTTGCAAATTTTAATACTACTATATCTGTGTCTATTCAGTGGTCTCTAAATATGCCAGTATATTGTATTAGTGCCAGATGAGTTTTTATACCTACTGTAGTCTGTTTCATGGAAGTTTTCATTGACCACCATTTGCTTTCGGAGTAGGAAAAATATAAGAAAAAATAATAAGAAACGCTGCTCTTTAAATCTCCATTTCATGCAATGGCGAATAAATAAATTAACAAACCCATACAATAACTAATGCCAATAAAGTTGCTATGTTTAATTCCAAGTAATGACTATGTACGATTCAGCTATGGATGTGGCTAATAAGAGGGAAAAATAAACTTTGAGGAACCCTGGCTTAGTATGTTTACTGAGGACAGATGTGCGCAGGCGCAGTTCTTAGTCTTCATTTCAAGATGGCGCCATGTCGTCGTGATTAGGCATAAATTACGGGTAGGGAATGAAATTTACACATACGTCGTTTACTACTTATTACTGTAGGTATAGCTCGTACGAAAATGAATTTTAATATGTGGTTTGTATATTTATTGAACAATAGTGAATAATAAGTACTTACTTACTTAGGTACCTACTTTATTTTTGATGAAAGACGTGAACGAAATAATAGGTAATATTCTTTTTCTGTATGTTCTATTGAAGAGGTTCCTATTGTGCAGTCAGCTATATAGTCACAGTCAAACTTTTCAATCAAAATATGATTTGTTTGTAGGTAACTAGTTGTTCGCCGCGAACTTGGACCTCGCGAACACAATAAATTTTGATGAGTTTTTACAAAATTGTGAATATTTCAAAAACTACTTAACCTTTGTTAATGTCCCACGAACCTAAAAATTCTATTGACAGATCCTACATACCTTTTAAATTCCATCAAAATCAGATCAACGGTCCGAAAGTTATCGCGTTAAAAACATACATAAACTCTATTCGCTCGGTCAATTACTTTATTGTATTAAAAAATAAAAAATAGGTAAATACATCATTAAAATAATTAATGCAATAAAATTACAATTAATATTTTTTAATATCAGTAGGATTGTTATGAGAAAAAGCCAAAGTATGAGAAGAAGAGAAAGTGATCAGTGTCCCCACTTCATTAGCCAGAGACTATCGACACTATTGTTCCTCAAATCGGGCATCGAACCCGCTATCCGCACACAATTTGCAACTTTTGATGTTCTCAACGATAGCGGTAATTGGGATTCTAGGATGCCGCGTCCACACTGAGCGTGAAAACGCCGCGTTACGCGAACGCTGATAATATCCTTACATTATTATAGAAATATTGAACTTTGTCGCGTCTGTCTGTATAAAGGCGATAAACTCGAAAACGACCGGACGGATTATTGTGCGGTTTTCACCAATTCATGTGATTCCTGGGGAAGGTTTACATGTATAAATTCTTATGTTTTTTTCCGAGTGAAGCCGGGTCAGGCCGCTAGTAGTTCTAACTAAATAATAGATATTCGTTTGTTCCTAAAATCTTCATCATTTGTTTTGCACAAGTCATTAGGAGTGGAATGGATTGTCAGTTTAATTTAAAAGTGGCCAAGTGCGAGTCTAACCCGCGAATGAAGGGTTCTGTAGTAACAAGCTTAGATTAGGGATAAATATTAGCCTACTAGCAAATCATAATTTGCAAGCATATTTACATAGTGCTTGTAAAAAATACATTTGAAATGGTGGCAACATCAATTTCAAACCAGTTTTCGTTGAAAGCGTAAATTGAGATTACAGCATGTATTTCTTTTAGATTTTTCATATTAATTTAATTTAAAATATGCTATTGGTTGGGCCATCTACCTATGTGTTTGCTGTTTGTGTTCACTCATAACTTGAGATTTATGAAAGAACACAAACAGCAAGAAAAACTATCCACTCTTATTGAAGCCTAAAACAACATTACCTTATGTTTTATATATAAATTATATACAATATTGTATCTGCTTTCGATTTTCTATGAAATATGTTGGTAAAATCTGCTCGTTTCGGAACGTACGCTCGGCTATCGGTTATCTCATACGTGAGCGCTCAACTAACGGATCTCAAGAAGTAGAAACGAAACACAAATAGGCTTTTAGCGAAAGCTTTTGTTATTGCAAAACGTATACATTTTATTTTATGTATTACGGAATTTTGCGATGATAAAGCAATTTGGTCTATTTATTATATGATTTGGTCGCAAGAAACAATTATTTGAACATCAAAAAAGGCTATTTTTCAACTAGTCAAAAACACAAAATATAAACAGCATTCCTATTATTATTCAATCGAAACAAAAAAGTAAATAGTGTAATTGATAAAAGTGGTGAATTAAGTGACATTTAACGATCACGTTTTAATAAGTAATTCTTTAGGCATTTAAGTTTTTACCCAGTCAAATAAATAACCATTTGACAATATTTAAGCTACAGAAAAATTACTATGCGTGTGATCATTAAAACAAACTATGTCCATATTTTATCTTTTTAGCACTAAATACGAGTAAAATATAAAAGCTGATCATATTTCGCATACGATTGACATTTCCGATATCACTTAAACAAATATACAAACAAAACTATTCAAAGATATAATTAATGTACTCGTACGAACCCATCCAGTACATTGTATTAAACACAGACATGCTTCGACTATAAATCGAGTATCATTACGAGAAATCGTAAACCAATCCAACTTAAATATACACGATTAAATATACTCAAATTATAATCGCAGGAATCGAATAAATCAGAATTACACTGATGTCTAATTAAAAGAGACGACACGCCAACTAATTTGTTAACCACACGATATAATTCATAAAAATTCAAAATATTATTTAAAAGAAAACTTAATAGCTGACAAACATGCAAGTGTAGATATTATCATTTTACATGCCGCCGTTTTAAATCGATTAACATTTATTATACTAATACGAGCAAGTACTACAAAAATACAGTAGATACATTGCAGATCATTCGTTTCAACATATGAGTAGATACATAAAAAAATATTCGAATAGAAATGGTTCGAGCCATGAAATAGTAATACAATATTACGACATTTGATGATTCGGTGATTTCAGACAATTTTTCGATTGATATTCTTGTTTAAAAAAATCACAAAACTAAATTTCAAAGCAATACTAAACCTTATTGTGTATACACTAAGAGTTGCGATTTTAAAAAAACTGGACCCGTTGAATCTAAATCAAATTTTTTTTTTTTTAATGTTTGGCTTAATATATTCATGATAGTGGTTTTAACTGTCTTTAGATCGTTAAGATGGTATTTTAACTGTTCCATCGATACATCGCTTCCATACGAATCATCAAATTATCGGTATCGAGTAGCCATTGATATATGGGATTATGGTAATAGCTCTAAATGTATTAGCAAGCTTAACTAACAAGTGATTACTACTGGCCATAAAGTATTTCGATATCGAAATAAAAACAAAAGAAGCACTTTTTTTTATTTTGCCAAATCTTTCGCAAACTACACTTTAATTTTAACGTCCTCATCTCTATTCGTTTTCTATAAGAAATATTTATTAATAATCGTTGACTGTGTTATTTTTATTTGTATTTGTTTACGTTTGAAAAATTTAAATAGCAAAATCTTTCCCGCAGGTTGCAAATCATTTTTCAAGAGATCCGTAAGAAGAAATCTGACATACTCTTGCCGGGGCAACAGAAATTGCCCCATCGACCAGCATCATAGAAACCAGTGCCAGTTTTGCAGACTAAGAAAATGTCTCAAAATGGGCATGAGGCGAGAAGGTGAGTTGAGTGACGTTAAATCACTGACCAAAATATTTTGGGACTAATCAATAAATTCGTAAAAACTAAATTGGCCCAAAATAACCTCCTTGTGGAACACCAAAACTATTTTTCTAAACATTTGTTAATTACTAACAATCCCTGGTTTTACTAACGGAAACATTATTAACGCTAACAATCATGCCTGTATTGAGACATTTGAACACCGTGTTATTAAAGTTTTCTTTTTGTTCGCCGGTACTTTACGCTACTCTGTAAGTACTATGTAATATAAGTTTTAATATTACAGCCTCAGACATTACTCAGCGAACGTGCTTGAAATCTTTCGTTATTGCCAGTTTAATTGCTTCTTGGAATTTAAGTGTCGCCAAAGAGGTTCTTATGATAATATTACGTTTTGTAGCAGTTTATTACAAAGGAGTAGCTGCCGTATATGCTTTAGGACATTTAAAATACATTTACATTCTACATAATAATAATACGGTAACTGTCTATGTCTGTACATAGGTAATTGCAATATATGAGGTATCTATACTACCTCAGATGAAACTAGAGCCAAAATTGTCTATCCGTGATACGTATACAAAACATTTAGAATATAGTGTTATGATATATACGAGTTCCTGATCATAGATTTGCGTCAAACAATATGGTAATGATATCAATTGTTTTGCAAGACCTGCTACCATATAATCGTCGACGTAAAAATCCTCCAGTATTAATAAGTGTATTACAAAAAGCTTACTTTAAAGATACATTGATTGTCACAAGTATAATTAGTAGATCCATTAATCTTGCCAAGTCATTAGTCCGACAAGTGCCCAAGGGCACTGGTCTAAGTAACTGTTGACGATCAAAGTTAATATAAAGTTATAGCTGTAATAGCTTATTATTATGGTGGAATTAATATAGACGGTTATTGTTTTAGAGACAGCGTGGTGATTGATGATATTGATGGCTAAGAATTTTATTTGACCTCGAATATGGATCTTGTACTTAACCCATATAGGCAAGGTATTAGTTAACAGATTTTTTCTTTAATTTTAAAATAAATTGTTTGAGAGATTGTCTCGAGAATGCAAAGCAAGTTGAAGTAGAAAATACTAATGATAAGTATTAGACCAAGTCTTCAGTGACAATGTGCAAAACAGCAAAAATGTGTGTTGTAAAAAATATTGTTTGGAAGATCGATTTAAGGCCTTATTTAAAACATATGAGCCTCGAATAGCTGTCATCTTTATGATGTCGCGACAATGTTTAGAGCCTTTAAAATCTATTGAAAACATAAAGTTTGTGACTACATTTATTAGAGACGCACATTACGGGGACATTAGAATAACCACCGCCAGTGATTTACTGCCTCCCATCAAAAATCCCTGTTGATTTTATTTCTTATAGAATTGGTTACATAAACTATAAAAACTGTCTTAAAATTTATGTTTACAATCAAATATAAAGTTTTTAAAAACAATGAATTTAAATAACATAATTTTAGTTTAAAATACCTAGTTAAATTTTAGTATCACAGGGTTCAACATAAATGTATTAAGCAAAATGCAGAAAAAAATGTAACAAATGCAAAAACAGGTGTAAAATGTGTTGATAACACGCGACCAAGGTGATTTCCTCATGTCGTAAAGGAAGCTTACTTACATGAGGGCACAGAGGTTGAAGAGTTCATAACGCAGCGGAACTCCCGCTGGGGTCTCTGATTATACCGATGCGACCTCACAGTCCACCTGTCCGTCCGCTTTTTTGTATCGCGGCTCACTAATTTAAAGCTTGATACCTTGTTTTACTCTTATTTCTTATAATGCAAAAATAAAGCGCAGCCATAAATTAGAAGAACAAGTTTATTGTTATTGTTTTTTTTTTGTAAGCCTGCCATCTTCAAAATAGTTTTCCAAAGTTACAATTTTATAGTCCCACCACACACTGGTTTTATCGTTTAAAATTTTACAAATATCATATATATTGTACGCATTGTCGAATTAATCGCTCCGAGCGAAACCGGTTCCGGAGTTACACAATCATTTTTGTCTCAAACTTTTTGCTTCGCACATCGCACCTTTGCAATAGCATCATTAGTATTGTCCGTAGCGGCGCTTCCGACCAGATAATGCAAAGGGCACACACCGGAAAGGACACAGTAACCCGCTGCTCTCAATTCAACCCTTGAGCACCCCATTAGGTCTCCTCGACCCTGCATCCCTCATATTTTGGCCAACAAACGATTTGTTTGCTGTCAACAAACAAAAGAAAGGTGCAAGCTCCAGAATCCGAGTTTTTTATTCGAGACTAACTGTTAATAGAAAATAAAAAAGTAAGTGTGCCTCTTTGTCGCTTTATAATCGTCTTAGATATCAAACTTGTAGATCTGGTGAGATTAGAGGCGTCGACGCTTCTTTTGTTGTGTTTTTTCTCCGTATCACATTGTTTTGTGGACTTGGTAGTTTCTAAAACGTTTTAGTGGTTGAAAGGGTCCATTGAGATGGGTCAGCTACCACTGAATGCCTCTAATTGTGATATGGAGCGATCTGTTACTGATATCATTATGATTTCGGACTATGGTCAATATGCTTTTGTGTACCCGAGAACTGCATGTAATGCTCGGTGGCTTTGACCAAGGTATCATCTATTTTGTTTTAATCTTTTATTATTTTTATATAATGCAGCAAATTTGACATTATTTTAGTCAATTGATGATAAATGAATCTCGATACTCATATTTAACAGAACAATAGATTAAAAAATGCAATAATGCTAAAACTAAATTGCATTATACATTTCCCAGACATCGTATGCGCAAATCAAATGAAATAAAACACACATACCGATTGATTAATTAACTACATTAGTACAACCGGTTTATTAAATAAGTGCATAAAAGTGTAGCTAAACAAAAGCCGTGGGTCTGTCCGTCACTTGCGAACAATGGGGCCAGATCTTTTGTTTAGGCGCATCAATCACAAGCGTCATTGTTTGGAGTATCTTAATAAGTTTTTGTGCCGTACCGGTCATTTAGAAAGATTTCTGCTATCGCTGCCGATATTTCCCCCTCGGGGTCCCTGTGAATTTTAATGAAATTTGGCGGGAAGCTGGCAGCTTTGATTTTTCTTTTACGAAAGATTACCTATCGATAATTGTAATATTTCAATTCATATATGTTCTTACTAGAAATGTATTTTCTATTTTTTTTTGCAGCTTTGCATACATTAAAATAAATTAATCGAAAAATTCCTTAGCGTGTATATTACGCTAATAAACGCATTTGTCGGTTCAGTATTATCGTTAAACTTTATTATTACTTCCATAAAATCCAACGTTACCTCAAACTGTCGCAGTCAATAACTGTCTTACCTATAATCCTTGTGCAAATCTGTGCAAGTTTTGTGCGGCGTAAACCATGCACAATGCGATTTCATTGTGTTACCCACAGAACACGTCAAAAGCATCATCCTTCCCGAGACATTCCCAGGGGCTGCAAATTATGGCAATGTTTGCTTCACATATTATTTTTTAAAAGTTAATGCCCCGTCTACGCCCTCGGCTGACAAAGGAAAAGACGAAAGGATCGGCGACGCGTTTCGAGGAGGGTGTCAATTTGCGTCTAGTACCAGGTGTGGTCATTGTTGACCAACTGACCGTAAGCATAGGTTTGTTTGGATTAGACCAGTACAGTTTGCCAAACATTCGCCACTACCGTGAGAAACGTAACGTTTTTTTTTTAAATGGTCAGTCTAGAAGGTCAGATGAGCTCTTCGATTTTACGATACCTTTTTACTGAGGAATGAAAAGACATTAGATGTTTTCCTCTAAAGATTCATTTAATGGCTTAATCATGTCAACGATCTGCCTCAGAGCTACGAGAATAACCCGAGGCTGCGCTACGTACTGCTGCGTCACAGCCGAAAGATATTATCGTTTCTAGTGAGCATAATAACTGTGACATGTTCTTACGACGCTCCAGGGCCGCGTTTAATGGTGCTCATTCTGGGAAAACTGAGTCTTACTAGCCGCGACTGACATAAAGATACAATCGTGGCCGAGCGTGCCGACGCGTTCCCACGGCTCCACGCGAAAAACCCCTAATATTATCGGGCTGACCCTTGCCGGACATCGGTGAGGCCTGGACGAAAACATTAATTAAATAGAAGACAACAAATACCGGTTTCGATTCTGCATGGTCAAGGTGCTAGGACCTGCCGATACTGGTCCCTTGGCGTCGTAAGCTAATTATATTTCCGCACGTTTTGTCAAATTTGCATGTGAATTGGGGGCTCCATTGTAATAGAACGTTAGATAATCCGCTTTGGAAAGGTCCTGGGTGCAAGCAGGTAATGCTCGAATGTGCCAGCCCCAATAGTTGTTAGAAACTTGATAGGTTTCCACTATAAACATTATCTTTACACTGAATAATGGTGGATAGTATCGAATTTCATGCGATGAAAGCCACTTTCGTGAAGTTCTTTATGTTCTATCAATTTGGAATGTCTAAATAATAGACAACGGTAATTTAAATTTAACCACAATCAGGCTTGATTCATTATTATTCCTTGTATAAGTAGTATAAGAGCTATATAGTATAAAAGATAGTATAAAAGTGTAAGAACATGTTCACAAGTTTGAATCCTGTTTATCTATTTCACCATAGCTCTCCGACATGAAAAAGTACAAACTAAGAATACAACTAGGTCTTCATTTTTTAACGAAATGTCGATGAACAAAATCCAATTCGAGACTCGTAAACTCCGAAGCGAAATGGCGTCACAAAAAGGAATCAAAGTGTAAAATCATTTGTGTCGGATTAAAAAAGGAGCTAGCGGACGAGCGTGAGATATACACTACTATCAATCACTTGGTGATTTATATTCTCTCTCCGGGATGATGTATCACCATTCAGCCAGGACCCGCAGTCGACCGCTGGTAAAAGTATTCCATAATTAACTTTTTAAATTTTGACGGACACCTTCATCTTCCACTCGATAAAAAACATTCGATACCTAATATGTGAAATCGCCATAACCGCCAACTATTACTGCAGGATCAGTACGAATCTCCTCTAATACCTCTGCTTTAAGATCCATAATTCTTTGAATTGTCTCTAAAACCTGTTGCTTACGTACTCTAGCGTTGGTATTTGGAACGTCTTCAATAGATTCATTTCTAATATCATCAACAAAAGACTCCTCTTTGGTCTTATTAAAATTTTTGCATATTTTATTTAAGCTCAATGATTCATCGTTATATAAGCAGTAGGTATCAAAAATTATAACCGATTCCTAAACTAATTTAGCATATTATATTTATGGTTGTAATATAGAAATATTAAATGAATTATTAATAGCGATCAATTTACAAATATTTGAATTAATTTCCGTTTATATGGCGCTTAATGCGAAGAAATATTTTCTTGCATTCTGAAAGGATCAAGTGTGGATTTGGAATAATTCTTCAAGAGAAATACGACGGGACATTGTATAGAACGTCAAAATATTCACCTACAGGGGGTTACCTCAATAGCGGTTCCACTTGCCGACTCGGGAATCGAAGGTGGGCCCCCGCTGTGCAGCCGGCGAGCGTCTAACGAACTATAGACTTGATTTATCGGATCGCGCCTCGCAAGCTCACACTCTGATGCTAATTCCTTTACGACGTGTGATGGTATATTATGAAATATCACTCCATGGATTTCCAAGCTTCATTTAGATACGTGATTTCATATAATAATCATTGCGGAATTAACTAAATTATTTTAAATTTCATATTTTACTTCACTAGCTTAATTACTTTTAGAGGTGTTAAAGTTATGTACTTTTAAGAGCTATATTTACACACTCTTCTCGTTTGTTACTTAATTGAGATAAATACATTGGTAGCCATATCATTATACGATGTAGTTAATATCTTGATAATTATCGTTACTAATACTATTAAATTCTGTTACTTTAATAATATCTACAAGCTACTAGATTCAATCATCATTTTCTCCTTACTATTCAGTAGTTATCATAATATACAATATATATGTTTCTACATCGTTGGATATTTCTATTTCGAGTCTTGGATTGGCACTAAAACTATTTATGATAGTAATGCTGGCAGGTGAAATTTTCTCACAGTCGCCCGGCGTATAATCTCGGATACGGCGAGTAATGCACGGTTGTATGTATATTGGTTACTACGTTAGTAGTCCCAGCAAACCAGTTCTCTGGTCGTGCCCTCTGAAGGTACGTTAGTACTCACTATAATGTATCTACCATATCCAATATAGTTTCACTTTGAATTTTAACAGCATCGGCTTAATGATCAACATTCAGAATTCTCACTAATACATAGGCAGCTTGGAATTACGCAAAAATATTTAGCGATGACTCGATAAGGTGTTAGATTAATTTAATAAAATTAAGTTGAAATGCAAAAATCTGCCACTCTAACGTTGTAAATAATTTCATATGCTAATTCCATTGACAAGTTTAATAAAGTTAGTCTTGTTTTTTAAAATCATTTTTGGATGAAAAACAGAAGTCTGATTAGAATAAAATAGGATCTTAAAAATCACTTGGAATTCATCTAGTGTCCGCATCTATATGTCAGGCTGTCTGTACGTCCATTACACGTGAATCATCCTCAGTATCGTGCACGGAGAATTTCGTGAGGTCACAGTTTAGTATAGCGGTTTAGGCGCCCTGCGGTCGTTCGTCCGAAAGAGATAGTCTATACGTACGATAGTGTACCGGAGAAGGAAAAGATGAGGCATCTCTGTCTAACGCCGACCGTTTCGTGACCCCACAGCTAATCACATATCTGCAAGCGTATTATGATTATCGCAAGCCTTCGTTTCTCGTACATTATTGTGGTCAGTGACTCCTGCAGCATGGTCTGCGCCCAATATTGTTTCATCAGCACGATTTTCATCGAAATCACACGCGTCATGCATGCATTTGAATATGGACTTAAATATTTCGAATCATTTCTCACGGCTATGAAATTGGACACTTATACTTTTTGATTATTAATCCATAAACATTCACTGTCATTACTTTAATTTCTATTTGACATTTAATGTCATTTACAGCAATTCTGACTTCTTTTATTCGTATTCGATCGAGATACAGATCTCCAGCGTAGTTAATAGGCTGATAATTATAAAAACCCAAGGCTGCCTAATGGGTATGTAGGCCGGAATGCATTTTATTCTCGGCACGTGCCTTCAGATCACTTTATTATACATATTCTTCGGGATTTTTATCTTTATGATTAGTAATTATTTTATCAGGTACTTTGATGTCTTCCGTGTCCGGTTTAAGTGCTTAATGTCTATTTAGATATGCAGCTTTCATGGTGGGCGTATTGTTTACTTACCTATGTATTTCAAAGTGTCTTTAAATTTTTTAAGATGAATGTAGTATTAAAACTTGTACGTTTTAAAGTTACTATAATTTTGCTAGGTATGTCTTTTTTTATTGAAGGTTATTTTTAGAAAAAAGACGGCATCGATTTTCAAAAGTATTCTTCATTGCATTTTTTCAATGATTATTTTTTATATTTCCATATGTGATAATAATGATCATGATTTATCAAGCCAATAACTTTACTAATCAAAAGCATCATCTGTCAATGTCTGTAGTCACTTTCTACGACCAAAAATGAATAGGTATCTAATCTGTTTATTAGAGACATTATTTCTCGCTGTCGTAAAACTTCAAATTCCTAATGATATCAAAACAAAACCGTTAGTAACAAAAGATATTTGTCGTTGTTGACTTGTGTCGTGCGACATCGCTCGCGTGCTGAGCCGAGTTTGAAAAATAGCTGTTATAAATAACAGATTATCTGGACACAACAAGATATCTAACTTAAATAAATAGGCGAACGGTAAATGAAGTTGTGTGTAGTACATATTTAAAACTAAGCAGTGATATATACGCCCGTGTATCTTATTCCTAAGGCACCGATCCATTGTCCACTACGCGCTTTAAATGCTTTTTGAATTATGGATATGCCTGCGAAAATATACCTCTTTTATTTTAAATGGTATATTGTACCAATACCTAGACTTAAGTAGTATTACTGTTGTCATTATGGTATGGTAACAGACTCCCCTCTGCGACTAAATAAATGTTGTGCAGAGTTATCGTCCTGTACAGCTGTTGGATTTAATGTTAGTTACATAGAAAAAATTAGATCAAGTTTAAGGATATGAGTATTTTACAAATGTCATGGTAATTTACACAAAATCACACTCCAGGCCAATTATACTTTATTGCGATTATTATAGTTCTTAAAAGGAGTATTTTCAAAATAGTTTTGAGATATACAGCGAAATGTAAAAAAACCCCATTGATTCGATTACATTTTTTTTTAATGTATGCAATGCACTATTATGCCATTAATCAGCCGTTATTTTATTACGCCAATTAATTATCAACGGAAACCTAATAATACTTTGTAGCGTTAAACGTATAATATAATAATAATGGAACTGTAGTCTAACAAATATGCCGGACTCTAGCATATTTCGTTAATGGTTCAATTTATAGGTTGTTATTTATGTTTTGTTGGATCACTTTGTTGGTCATTAGCAGTGAAATCTTAATCTGGTACATCTTCAATGTTTCTTTGTGAAATATGATGATTTATACCAGCTATTAAGTCAAAGCGTTCGTTTAATATTTGATATAACTCATAGGTACCATTGCAGTTTGATGTAGATACGTTGACCTTTGTAATATTCTAATGATTCACTCCATTGTCACTTTACGCTAATCAAAATGGAGATTCAATCAACATGATTCAAATATTTACTGGTAACTAACTCATAACCTTCCAAAGGCGCATAAGGTACATAGAGACTAACATCTGTTGTTCTACGACTTTTGTCTAAACGTAATAAATACAAAAAAAAATCTTTTTTTAGTTTTAATGTCGTTTTATAAAACGTTAACTTTGTTGTTCGATTCCGCTACATAACGCTACTCTCGTGTTGCTTGACTATTACATAAAGTTAAGATGTGTATAATGGTAAATTAGATTTTTTTATATGAAAAAAGAAACGATGAATCACGAAAGGTCGTAGAATAAAAGTTTCTTGTTTTGATGTACCCAAGTAGTCTTTAGGAGGTCTACGTAATTTGCGGTTGGAGTAACAGTCAACATATTATTAAGATGAAGAAGTAGGTACTCTTACTTATTGTTTATCTACGAGATCTTTTTCCTTTTTATTTATTCTTCATAATTATTATGGTTGTTATATTTATTTTTAGCGATGGAATAATTTACATCCATTGCAGTTTGATGTAGATATGTTGACCTTTGTTGTTTCTCGTAATATTCTAATGATTCACTCCATTGTCACTTTACGTCAATCCATCCATCTCTTCAACCCCTTTGCACTCACTTTCCTTTATTTGATCTATATAGTATCTATCTACTGGTATCTAATGTAGGTATAGTTTTAGAACGACCTCGACCTGACGACCTCAGTGGCATAGTGGTAAAATGCTTGCCTCTGATCCGAGAGGTACACCGGGTTCGATCCCCGGTCGAGTCATGATGGAAAATTATCTTTTTCTTGGATTGGCCCGGGTCTTATCTTTTTCTGATTGGCCCGGGTCTTGGATGTTTGTCTGTATATGTATTTGTTATGAAATATAGTATCGTTGAGTTAGTATCTGATAACAGTCTCGAACTTACTTTGGGGCTAGCACAATCTGTGTGATTTGTCCTAATATATTTATTATTATTTTTTATTATAAGTTATATACTCCAAATGTGATTCAACCTCTAATCTAATCTAACCCCTATTATTCATAAAAAGAATAAAATACACTTTAAAACGAAATATGTTTTATCTCTTTCTGTCAATGTCAAACATTATGAAGTGCGATAATGACAAAACATATTAGTGTGTTTTAACTTTTTTATGAATAATTAAGATGGGATTTTGACGGCCTCGGTAGCGCAGTGGTAAAGTGCTTGCCTCTGAACCGAGAGGTCCCGGGTTCGATCCCCGGTCGGGTCATGATGGGAAATGATCTTTTTCTGATTGGCCCGGGTCTTGGATGTTTATCTATATATGTATATGTTATAAAATATAGTATCGTTGAGTTAGTATCCCATAACACAAGTGTAGAACTTACTTTGGGGCTAGCTCAATCTGTGTGACTTAAAAAAATAAATAAATAAAATAAGGGATTGAATCATTTTAATATTTCTAAGAATGTATGTCATAGCTGTCTTATGAAATAATAATACTCTAAGTTTATCACTAAACAATTATTACAAAGACTTATAAAATCTTCACGCATTCCGCGGTTATGCAAATGGTTCTTCGAAAAATGCTATGTTTGTTGTATAGTCTCATATATCCCTAATAACAGTGTCATTAATAGTGTCCTATTATGCCAATTGCAATCAATCTATTTGCCATTCACTGGAAGCTGTAATTGATATCATTATAAATGATATCAGCAATCATTGATGATTGGTCGCTGATTATAATGTGCTGTGACATTTCGAGGCGTAATATCGATTATGCAATTGTTATGTACCTATATGAAACTAATTCGGGTTATAATATTTATTTCCCAACTAATATTATAAATGCGTAAGTAAGTTTGTTACCTCTTCACGCTCTATCTAGTCAATCAATCTTCTTGAAATTTCGCATACATATAGTTTGAAGTATGGAGAGGGACACAGGGTGCCTTTCATCCCGGAAAAATCACTGTGCCCGTGGGAAATTCCCGCGGGCGCTGCCGCGGGTAAACAGCTATAGTATTTCATAAAACTGCCAAGTAAACAATTGTCCAACACACGCTGCTTACCACAACGAATTAGTACAAGGCCGAAATCTAACAGTTAACCCGAGTATATCCTTCCAAGTCGTAATTAACATCGATAATCACCGATATTAATAACAGTATGGACAAATAACTTTTATTATTGATGACTCTTGATATGTCAAAATACTAGAACAAGGATTCTGATTATAATTTAACGTCGCTATCAATGTGTGATATAGATTAAATGTTTCCATTTTGTTATTAGTTCATTAGTTCAATTGATAATATAAATGTCAATTGTTTGAAGGTGTGGCCCAGTGATGAAGACCTTCCAGTAATCGAAAGGTCCTAGGTTCGAATTCTACTCGTGCCACAGTTTGTATAGGTACCAATCTGACACATTTATAGTAGTTTTCATAGACGTCCGGTGCAAGGAAAACATCGTGAGGAAACCTTGCATAGGTGGACAGTTTAGTTCACGGATTTGCATGCGACTACCTGTCACTAGATGGCGGTAGGTAGTCGTAAAAGCTATGTCAGATGCCTTTAACCGAATTGAATACAATCAGTGATGATGATAATGAATAGTTTGAAACTGTTTCCTATCTGCTTTCAGTTTAAAATAGATAATAGACTAGCTGCTAGCCTTAACCAGTTTGTAGTTCATATTTTAAAACTCCATTTTAATGGGAATGTCAAAAACCTTTGTCTGGGAATATCTATCTACTGAGGTAGATAGATATTCTCAGACATAGGTTTTTGAAATTCCCATGTTTTTTAAATGATAAATTCTCAAATTTGTCATTTAAAAAACATAGACAATTATAATATTGACTCAATTTTGAGATGTTTTTTTTTTTATTAAAGTCGTTTATTCTGAAAATAGCCCATCGTACGCATATTTTGTCATCAAATTTTATATAACATTCTCTAATCTATAAACTGCTAGTATTTTCCGACGACCACACAATAAGACTTTTCTCCCACATTCTTCCAGTTTCCAACAATCTAAAACATCACTACGACATGTAATGTAAATTACGTATCTACCTTTTAGATTGACGCATAAATTAAATACTGTTATACATTTTGTTTTTAAACCTTTTTATTTAAGTATAAATTTAAACAAAAAATAAAGGAAAAACACCGTTACGTGACTTATATATTTATTAGTCGGCATCGACAGATCTCTTATACTATTCAGATAGCGTTATCTATGTCAAGACCGGACAGACAAACAATTAGACGATCCGTCCACCCGAGCCTTTATTACATTAGTAATAAGTACTAATTTAGTGTACCAAGGTCTAAGATGTTGGGAAGAAAAACATTGTCATCGTTTATAGAATAATTTAACACGAGAACCACGTATATAGGGCATCCGTGCGCTGTTTCCCAATTGTTACGTAATTCTATGAACATTAACTTTGATTTGAGACCTTAAAGGCTGTCTACTCTTAAAACGACCTCTCGGTGGACCCTTATGACAAAAAATGTCATTTTTTCATATAATAAAATTTTGTATGCATTTGGACCTACATACTTACCTATACAGATGTGCCCTTTGTGTTTGACTCTGTCTACACCGTAAGGGATAAGGATGTGATGCTGGACCCGGCTCCAACGGTCAACGGCTGAGGAAGAAACGCTCAGATGACAGGGAGACGCGTTGTTGCATCTGTATTAAAGTCGTTTTCGAAATACATAGTGGAAATAAAATATATTTTTTATCTCTTTCTCTCCTCTGTGCGTATTCCTCAGAAGTAGAGCGTCGGAGCCCAGTGTCCGCTTTCCTACTTTTTGGTATAAAACTAGCATCGAATACCAATTAAAAATACAATTCAACACTACAAATATTATCCACAAGCTATTCACACGGAACGCGTCCGATAATTCGAAAGAACGCACGAATTACTTATGTAAATGTCTTGAATAAATCTACGCCTAAACTTTCCCATTTGTTTACAAATACTTTAACTTTTGTACTTTATCCAAATTTATTACATATTACTTACTATTGTGCGCCGGCCATAAATTCGAACGTACAGTAAGAATAATCCGTAATAAGTAATCAACAATATGCACCGACAAAACCAACAAGTTCTCCGTTATACCAATACATGTATAATTTGTAAATTTTATAATAAAAACATGGTTAATTTCACTTAATCCTGTGAGCCATGAAGACAGCTTTATTTTATATCTTGTCCCGTATTTTTCTGGCCCGAATTATTTTTTTTAATTATTTATTCTTATAAATATTTCTGATTCATTAGACAAATGTAAAAACAAATTATTTCTCAAAAAGTTTGTTTTAAAATATTAAATTATAAACCGTAGAATAGATTGGAAATTTAGGAAGTTGAAAGGGAAGGCCCTTGCCTAATAGTGGAACACAAAATAGGCTTTTTAAAAAGTTACTTACTTATAACTCGTAACTACTTTGTAGGATTCTATATAACAAATAAACCATGCTAAATATGAGACAATATTTCTGCCGGGAATACGCCCAGTGGTCCGGGCGAAATTCAATCTGTACGGTTTCAGCCCCGTGCAAGAACTCTGACCGTCAATGGACCCTAGGCTTCGCCGCCTAGCTGCTGAGGAAGAACTGGGAAAACGCTCAAATGAGAGATATACAACGATATACCCAGTACAAGAATATTTAAATGTAATCCCAACCTTGTTCGGGCCGGGTGCGTCATATACTTATGATTTAATATCGGGCCTGCTTGTAAATATTTGCAGATTTGTTAATACGAGAAAAATGAAAATGAGACGTTGTGGAATTTAAATTAACCTAAATGGATCTAGTTCTATTATGGTCGGGAAGCCCGTATTAATACTAATTTACATTAATACCTATTCATAAACACTCAATGGCTGAGAATCGATTTGATGAGCCAACTATCTCTCTCTCTCTCTCTCTCTTTCTCTCTCTCTCTCTCTCTCATTGGAATTGCCAACAATTTTTGTTGCTTATTTCCGTAAATAATTCAACGTGGTTGCCATTACTTTTCACAATTTTTTTTTGTATTATTAAATCTGAAATATTATAACATGTCAAATATAGAATAGGAAGCACCCGTTTGGTGCTTGCGATGGCGTCCTTAACCAGGAATTTATCATCAATCATTAATAATAATAATAATTGGCTCTTAACGTATTTTTAGTGTCAATGTGATACTTATACAAAACAAAACTTACAAATAATCCTGACAGGTTCTTTAAATTTAAATTCTAACACGGCGCTTCGTAAGTGACAAGCAGAAAATCCCAGTCATAATTAGTTGCTAAACGCACAAAACAATCGGCTGCGCTTTGTCTATGGTCATCGATTATGATCGAGATAGGTGATGTACCGATGTATCGAGAGATAGCGTAATGACGGACCATTAGGCAAGGTGTCGACGGCGTGGGAGACCCATCGGCCCAAATACCATGCCGTGAACACAATTACTCTAATTCCATCCGAATTATTCTCTATTTTCGTGTAATGTAACACTTTAATTGAATTGATGTAACTCGCACACTCGCATGGCTATTATTTCGATGATTGGAGAGTTGGTATTTGTAAATGTCGAACGAATGATGCCTATATTTCAATTATGTGCAGATTATGCTCAATTTTCTAAATTTTGTACATTCCTTTACAAATCCACGCACATATGTTATGGAATTTATAAATAAACCTCATTTATTAAAAAAAAAACATAATTTTATGTTGAAATTTAAATTGATGTTAGAAGTTCGTATTTTTTTAAAACTGTGACCTTTATTTATTTAAAATAAAATCAAAATGGCCAGTAACGTTATGTTTTTCTATCCAAATTTCCATGTAAGTAGACCTACACAATTTCAGAAATAAATGTTACATTCAAACCAGCCAGTGACAAAGCGTGCAAATTCCACAAATGTCATTTAGAATGACAAAAAGTACAACCTGTTTACAGGTTTATCTCTTGGTCTTCATAAAAAAAAACGATAAAAGAGCAGCGGGGAGCGCGTGCGCGCGCATTCGTGCAGCTTCCCGCCAAAAAACATAGCGCGCCGGAATGCTCGGCGCGCTAGACATTTTGGTTGTCTATGGTTGGATGCGACCGGCTATTTTCCACGTGCATTCGTCACGCTTCGGAAACTATGACTTGTTCTGTCACGACCATTGGGACGCCTCGTTTAGAAACCAATTGGGTTGGTATAAACACTATGGCATTTAGAAATCTAAGAGTTATGGGTACTTGTTATTAAATGGACTCTATTGTCTTTATATAATAATTCAAGTTATTGCCTTCATAATAAGTATTACAAACATTGTAAATATTAAACCTGTATAAAATTAGCGATAAAGCGGTCACGAAGATTACTACTATGACAATAAACTAAATTGAACTTATTTCGAAAATGTTTGAGATTTTTTTTATTTGGCACTAGACCTACTGCCGATCATTGACAAATGTTGGACAAGGAAGATCGGATTCGATACAAAAGAAATCTACTAGCCATCCACTTTTTTTTCGATAACTAAACTTCAATCGAGATCTCGATTCATGAATGAAACTTTTGTTGTTTTGCACGTCCGGTGTCCATCGTCCACCTGCCAAGTCGTGACGACGACGAAAAAACATCGTCGTTTTCAAATCGATAATGGACCACAAAAACTCGATAGACCGTTGAAAATCGTCGATCGGAAACGAACAATTCAATCATACAGAATCTGTTTACTTATGAGATTTATACTATTTATCTACGGTGATATTCAAAATAGTTTTTTTAGGCGCGTGCTCAATATTTTATTTCGATAGTTTGATACGACAAAATGTTCTAAACAGACTTGGATGTATATAGAAGAGAATTTGAAGGAATTAAACCTAAATTATCTAAGCAAATGACTATACCCAATCCTACTAATATTATACATGCGAAAGTTTGTGAGGATGTGATGTATCTATGTAGGTTTGTTATTGTTTTACGCAAAATCTACTGGGCCGATTGTTATGAAATTTGGTACACGGGTAGAGTAAAACATGGAATAACACATGGGGTGCTTGTTATTGCGAAATTTTTACGGGAGCGAAGCCCCGGGGCGCAGCTAGTATATTATATATTGACAGGACTTAGCACGAACTTTTTTTTTGTATTGATGACGTTTATGCAGGTTTATCTTATCTAAACAATTATAAGTTTAACCATAATCACAATAAACATTCTTACGCCGCATAATTCCTAGCTGCAAATGCAAAGTGTTCGTAGTCTTATAATGTACTATATGTATAAATGTACATAATGTAATCCAAAATTTCTTAACAGCCTTGGAAATAGGAAGCATTATTATTAATTACCCGTCTGGCTGTTGTTAGGGCGGCCATAAACGAGTTATGGTCGCCATAACACAGTAATGAAGTGTTGCTCACATGCTAATTGCGATATACCGACTCTGCCCGCCTTTATTGTCCGCTAGTAAAGATTACAGTTCCGTACAGGTTCGCGAAAAATTCGCGAATTAATTTATTAGATTTTCCACTGTATGGCCACACGAAACTGACCACAGCGGTGGTCAAATGGTCATGTAGTGGCGTTAAGTCTCTTTATATAAGCCAGCTGCTTTATGCGATGATGAGAAGCAGCTGGCACAAAGAAAAAAGGCAATTTATATGCAAAAACATGATTTCATACTATTTACAATGTGTTCAGTTTGTCTTTCACTCCCAGACATAGCATACATAAAATATTTCAAATATTGTGTATTTTTGTGGTATCAATGGATCGGCACCTTAAACGGCTACTGAAGCTTTACCTAAGGACACTTAAAGTTATGGCATTTGCAAATATGACTTCGGTTTTAGCTGTAATTTTCCTGTTTATGTTTAGTTGATTGCTTTGAACTTGTACGTGATTTATACATGCTACTGTTCGAATTGTCGTAAATTTTAATGCCGGCTACCGGCTACACACTATCGCCCAACTCGGACAGATGCCAGCCGATGCGAATGCATGAATATTGAATTGTATGTATAAGTGATTTTATTTGGCGCAAATAGAACGCTATGTATTCAGATCCGGCATAATGTTCTTCAGACGTCTCTTAATCTATTTGCACTAGATAGCGGTTTGTTGTAAAAGTCGCGAAATTACTAGAGGTAGCGCACTCGATAAGAAGAAGACGCATCAAAATGAAAGCTTTATTTGGACACACTATTGAGATTAAATCACAGATAATTGCTATGATTTATTCTACTCTCTCTCTCTCACCTGTGATGTCACCAGTGAGTGTTGCAGTTGTTTCTTGACAGCGGTGATCATACAAGTGACTTGTTTACTCGCTTGCTGCCATATACGGCAAACGAGCAAGCCAGCAAATTGAATGGTATATCAGAAAACCTATTTTTTTTACCAACGATGTTATATTCAGCAGCCTTCTCTTTGTTGTTTGTCTGGCTGGGTGGACGGGCCCATACTCAAACACTGGACCCAGATTAATTTAAATATTTTACTAACATAGTCTTAAGAACATTGTTACTAACATTCACTATGGATTATGTCCGAAATTGATGGTATGATATTTCCATTTGTTCCAGCTGTCCAGAGAGGACGCGTGCCCCCGACGCAGCCCGCGGGCCTCGCTCTGCCCGGGCAGTTCGCCCTGACCAATGGCGACCCTGCAGCCGGCCTCAACAGCCACCCGTACCTCTCCTCCTATATCTCTCTGCTCCTCCGAGCAGAACCCTACCCCACTTCGAGATACGGCCAGTGCGTCCAACCCACCAACGTCATGGGCATAGACAATATCTGCGAATTAGCTGCGAGACTATTATTCTCCGCCGTCGAATGGGCGAGAAATATCCCCTTTTTTCCTGACCTCCAAGTCACCGACCAAGTGGCGCTATTAAGGCTCGTCTGGTCAGAACTATTCGTCCTAAACGCGTCCCAGTGTTCCATGCCCTTACATGTAGCTCCATTATTAGCGGCTGCGGGTCTGCACGCCTCACCGATGGCAGCAGACCGAGTAGTCGCTTTCATGGACCACATAAGGATCTTCCAAGAGCAAGTGGAGAAGCTGAAAGCACTCCACGTCGACTCAGCGGAGTATTCCTGTCTGAAGGCCATCGTCCTCTTCACGACAGGTAAAATTTTGGATAGTCTTTTTGGGGAGGCGCGGTTACTGCTTTACAGGGTCGCCGGCGCAAGCGGCTCCGTCACCAATTACTCAGAGCTGGTGACTCTTGTGAGGACGCATTTGGACGCTTACGCTGAAGCGTCAAGGGTGCCGCAGCCGCCTGCGCCGCCGCCCCCCTCCGCGGGTTCTTCAGGGTACTATTCAACGCTGGACGCCTCACTTGGTGTCAACTCCTCGCTGTCTTACGGCAGCTTCCTCTCAACTCCTACTCGACTACCACCAAACTATACGAGTAGCCCACGAATGCCTGAAGCCAGCACATCGTCCCCTTTTAAACCGTGGGATGGGAGTTCAAAAATTTACAAGAACGATCTCGGGACTTGACACCGGGTGGGGGTTTTCGGGGCTGGTTCAAGGTGATGGTGGAAGCATCCACTGTCTTGTGATCTCTGGGTTATCGCGTATTTATTCGTAGTTTTACTATCAGCCTTAAAGATGGTAATCGTACGAAGTTTCCCAAGTTGGCCGGGCGTATTTGTTGCTAAGTGTTTAGAAACTACGTTTTTACGACTTTATTTCTGTAGATCGATAGTCTGTTTATAATGAGGTAATGACTCTCACTCCTCGCAGGTCGAACCAAATGGGGAGGTCGCGACTTATTTCCTCAAATTCGTATGTGATAATGTAAATAGTTACCTTTTACATTTAGAGGTTAACTTATTCGCGTTAATCTATTATTTATTGTGAATTAATTTATTAAGATTTATTAATTTAATACACGCGCGTAATTTATTCGTAAATTCACTTTTGTTTGATTTTTTTTTTCATTTATAAATTTTATCTCCCTTCAGTTTTAAGTTAATTGCAGTTACTAGAAGTAGGTACTTGTTAAGAATGCGACAGAGGACAGTTTCAATATCACTTGATCGTATCTTACGTTGGAATCATAGTATTTATATTCGATAGAGCAATAAACTTTCATTTTCCCAAGCTCAGGTAATAGTACCTATACGAGTATAAACGTCTATAAAAGGTGTCATAGATAAAATATGTACTTGTTTTATTAATATTATGATTTCGAACGATTATAAGAACTCACTACACGTTTTACTAGTAATTACACACACATAACTATATATTAACGCACACACTCAACATTAACTTAAAAATAAAATGGTTTTTACGAGGAAATCATTGCAGAAAAATGCGATAAAATTTTCTGCTGAAAAATTTTCGACTTTTGATTAATTTTTTTAAATTATTATTATGTTTAAAAAGGCTCAACAAACTAAACTACATAGGTACTTTATTTTATTGATAATTATTTTTCGTGCTTGGGTGACAGCGCGGTATTTTTCTTCAAGATTTCAATCACAATATGGAAAAAAACATTTTTTCCTGATTTTGACTAAATTTTTATTTTTCCCTCGTATATATTTTAAATTTCAACTAGGTCTTTGAAAGTCGTTTTTGAATACGCGAATACAAATATAATATAATACTAATATAACTCGTTCGATTGTACGTATAGGATAGAATTTTACACTTTTCCAATCAATAAAGAAACATATGATAATACACGATATGTAAAATCGTGAGCACACCAATAACAATTATTGTACTTACCTTGTATACCTAGAGCATTGACATAAAAGCCGTCACAGATAATCTAGCTGGTGACGTCAGACTGTCATCTCTTACAGGTTTGCGATGTATGGACACTTTCACACTGAGACACTGTTGTGCGCCATAGATAACTAGAGACTTGGAGGAAAAGTAATAATACATTTTCAAACATTTTTAAAGAAAGAAATTATAATTAGGTTAAGGTCCCAGCAAACATATTGCGCACCGCTCGAACCGCGAAAATGAACTTTATAGCGTCCACTGTAGATATACTTTTCATTGACAAGACGAGTGTTGACAGCGAGCAGTCCGCTAATTTATTGTCAATGTAAAATGCGTCTACAGTTGACGCTATAAAGTTCACTTTCAATGAACGTCACCGTGTGAGAGCGGAGCACCATAGTACCTACCTACATATTATTTTTCTGAGTCCCTCGTTTTTAGTATAAGTAGTCGTCTCACAGCGTCTAGGTACTCGCATTGTAACTGTTCAATGCGTAAAGTTATGAGACGAGATGTGATTTGACCGGAGATGCCTTTATGCCCAGGCATGAACTGGACTTGAGTGTTTTTGCCTGGCCATAGACCATCTGTTGGTGAGATTGATTGAATATCACTTAAATAGTGATGCTTCTGTGCTGTTTCACGTATGATTAAGAGAATGAGAAATATTTTTGCCAGCTAAAAATTTCTTTTTAATTTTCATAAGAATTGATATTTCAAAAATATAAATTACTATCGGAAAAGTCGATTATAGTTAATTTCAGTCTTATATCGTCAGGTCATACCGTCGAACCTATCATGAAAAAGGTATTCCTTTTTCAAATTAAAATCAGTCAATACATTATAATTTATTTTTCAACTAAATAAAAAAAATACTTTGAGGAGTGGACGCTTACCTAATCATCCTCCAAATCTATAGTACAAATCTTATATGTTCATTGAATGTAGATTTGAAAAAAGTAGAAAAAAAATAGAACGCCATAAGGTACTTGCAACTTGTAAAAAAACTTATACTGGCCATCATAACACAGGACACTAAGCAGAATTTAAAAGTAGAAGTAGTTGCCAGTACGTCAACTGACTGACAAACATAAGATGAGCCGTGTCGCGTCCCGTTTGCATTACCAATAAATGTTGACATGGGAAATAGTTGAACTAAACCTGCATTTTAAAAAACGTCTCGGTTCTAATCAAGCAAATTCAAATTCTTTAACAATCGTTGTGTGACTATACGCAGGGTTGTGGGTTACGAGGCACCACCGCCCGTCGCCCAATGGATGCTTCTTCTACAGTACCTTCCCAATTCTAATATCCTTCTACAGTACCTTCCAATCTTGCTCAGAATGTTGGAAAATCCTTACTATACATATATATATAACATGAGTTTTTATCTGCGCGCGGATAGGTAGTTTAACTTGACGTACCATGTCGTATATCCAAGGGTTTTAGTTACGCTGGTCTGTGAAAACGCCCAGAGGTAGTACGATGAATATGCAGAAGCAATAAACGTAGTTTTATCCGCAGCGGTAACTTTCTCTACAACTGGCGTTGTGTAGTCGAACTTAGTTTGCTAGTTGGGATTGATTCACTAATGCTGTTATCGACGTGTTCAGGGCGCTGTTGCTAGAATAAAATAATTTACCTATTAGTTTATATTCTTTTGAGAAATTCTTTAAACATATAGACTCATGAGATGAGACTCGTGAGATATATTTAATAAGAATAGGTAAATCTTTGGCATAAAAATTTTGTTTTTTTTTTATCCTTTTTTAATATTGTATCTTACCTAAATGTGATAAACACTTGAAGAAAATACTTCTTAAAGTGTTTCACACTTAAGAGTTGGTTTCTCTATCACATTTTCGATTTCTTCCGAAGTACCCTAAAAATCATGATTTTTATAGCTCTTAGGCACACATTCATAATTATAGTTTGTCTGTTTGTTTGAATATATTTATTTCTGCCTCGATGACGACCAATTATACAGTCCGATAAACGCAACGCGGATTTTTTTCCCATTAGTCTTCTTGGTTGGTGTTAGATTAATTTAATCTTGAAACTTTTATGTTTCTAAAAGTTTTATTGAAATAGTAAAATTACTATTGGTACTATTTAAATGAATAGTACCAATATATTATACAGCACATTTCCAAACAATGTCGGTAATTTTTCACTCCACACGTTGCCGTTCTCCCATTAGTCTAACACTCTAATATTTGTAGTTTCTTATAAAACCGATAACAAACCGGTGACAAAGTCACTTTCCAAATAGGAACTATTATTTAACGCGTGCGGTGTGGTCGGTGCTCGGTACAGTCTGCAACGGAATATGCTTTCTTTGATGTAATTTAAAAGTTTATCATGGTGTAAGTCCCGAGTTCGATCTACGGTCGGGTCATGATGGAAAATCATATTTTTAGATCTATCTGAGTTTTGGATTTTCGATTGATGTATATAATGAAGTATTTACATAGCTATAGTTTCAAAATATACCTAGTATCGTTAAGTTAATATTACGAAATATTAACTTAACGATACTACATTTTAAAACTATAATATAGTAATTATTATCCATAATATAGAATTATATAATATAGGTATATATTATAACACAAGTCTCGAAATTATATGTATTTTGTCAAAAAAAGATTTATTATTATTTATTTATTTATTGACATGCATATATTATATACGATTAATTGGCAGTGCCCATCGCCATTCTATAATCATTCAATAAAGTATGCAAAAGAGTCTTGAGAAAATTAATTTGGAGCCTTTTCCTTTTTCTCTCGCACATTTTCTTGTCGAAAATGTGTTAAGTTTATCACTTATAAATTGTAATAGTTATCTTAAAAAATCTGGTCCAATATATTTATCTTGCGCACAAATTATTTCAACAGGATATAGATTTTCAACTTTGCTTGATCCCACAGATCTTGCATTGTGTTCTTTTTTTTGTGTTCTGGATCCTTGTTTGCCAATACGATAATATAAGCATATTCTATCGTCGACTGTACCCACGACAGTGACAGATCAACTTTGGCAGTAGGTGTTCAATACCTGAGCACATTTTAAAAAAATCTAATGTCAATTTTTCACCGCAACATACAACAAAAGTTCCAATTTTGAAAAAAAAAATGAGTTAAATTTACTTCTGATTCTAGATTTTATTATTATTTTAAAATTTAGTTAAAAACCGGTTTGTGATATGTATAACAAAGCCATTTAAATAAAAGCTTAATGATTAATGATTTTTTTTGCTAAAAGGGATTATAGATATCCGTTCCTGGGATAAATTTTAAATGGTTATTAGTTTAATGTTATGTTCAACAAGGTATAGATATCAAAAGTCTGAAATAAATGATTTTTATTTTATTTTCTTTGTAGATTTCATCCATACAATACATACTTTTGACTTCGAAAGACAGTACCTATGATGATCATACTCTTTTGGAGACTCCACTCTGAGGTCTGTCTTTCGATATTTCAATCCGGATTCTTGCAAAAAGCCAGGGAGATACGCTCTCGTTAGGGCCACTGTTGGGCAAACAAAGTGGGGTATAAGGTGTCAAAGAATTATTTTATTTAGCAAATGAATGAGTAATAAATGTTTAGGCCGGTATCGTTGGGAATATATTTTTTTATAAGTATATCAGTAATATTGTTATTAATATGTTTTATCAAGCATCATTTCGTAGCGTATTCGCGGAAGACCAGCCTCGTGGCCCATACCATGGTCATACCATATGCAGAGCAAAGGCCATTCTGGTGCATAACAGTGTAAATTTAATGTATATTTAATTACGACATGAACGTTGCCAAATAAACAGTTTTTCTTTCATCATTCGGAATATAATTTCATTTTTCTTAAATGCTATAGAATTTTTCTATAAATAAAAAAATATTTGTTAGTCTCTTATAATCTTTTACATGTTTTAATTCATTTTTTTCATTCGGTTTTATGTGCTCTAATAATTTGAAAAATATAATGTTTTTAAACCACTACATTTGCGCTAAGCCAGCAGCGCCTTGGGGAACACACCCAAGCCGAAGTTTTCAAACTCCAGCCATTTCCCTCTCTCCTCAGATATTTGCCATAAGTGTGAGCAGCGTGACGTAACGGGACAGAATCGTGACGAAGCAGCCGCGGGCTGGTCACGATTTCAGAGAAGTTGGGAAGATCCCGCGTGCCGCAGCCGATATGGCTCAAACCTTTTTGTTAAACTGTAAAAACAGGTGCTAACTTAATTTTGAGGGAATAAGTAATTTATATATCCTTGGCCATAACATCGGGGCTTAACCATGTAAAAGAAGCATAACAATACTCCGATAATGTTAGAGAAACAAGAGTAAAAATAATATCGGAGCATGTGTTACGACGTATTACGGCTAAGGAAGAAACGACGTATTACGGGAAGGCTCAGATGAAACAGAGAGATAAATATCTACTTAAAATATTTGTACATTTTGACCATTACACATGTTGCCCTGTTGCTCTTTGCTTTACATCATCAGCATTCAATATATTGTATTTTTTAAACAATATTTTCGTTTACCTACGGTTTTCTTTAATTCTTTAATACTTTTTAAATTTCTTTGTAATAAATATTTTATTTTTGGAAAAATAAGTAAATAAATCGAGAATAATAATTATTTCTTTATCAAGAATTCGTAATACTTGCATTCAGATTGAAACGGTTTTGTGCGTACATAAGTAGGTAGTCTCTTTTCATAAGATTTTATTTATTGTTCAATTCGTTGCAATTTATTTTACAATTCACACAAAAATCAACGGATGATGTCGAAATACCCACACACCAACGTGACAAATCAAATTCAAATTCAATCGAAGTTTACAACGCTCAATTTGAGGCATTGTCCAGCCGACCGAAAATGATACACTTAAAATTTCATACACACGGCCCGACCCAATCACCTCTTCATTGTGGCAGGATTACTTGCAAATTCTTGCTAACGGAAACATTCGACCGATTTCACCGACAATTTTCTCGTCCATCGCCGAGCTGTAACTGATTCTGGTGTAATATACTCCTACTCAAGCAGAAATGTAATACGTTTTAGTAATTTTGCCGAATAATATGTTTATGGTTTCGTGGTCAAAACTCAAGACACATGGAGGATGTATGACTTTGTATTTTGCTTTGATCGAAATGTCGAACACACACTGCTTCTCAAGAATTATGATTTTTTTTGTTTATAATATCCAGTAGACTGTTGGAATTCGATCATAAATCAAATAATTCAGTATTTTTTCGTATATATTCAAAATACATCAAAATGGCGTTGACATACCTAAATAACAACTGCGTAAATGACATTTTTGATATTCAAATTTTAAATGTTAGAAAGTATGATTGTACGAAAATGAGACTATTACGAGTACATTATAAATATAGATTGCTAAATTGCAATAATTCAAAATTATTGTATTACTTACGCAATATGATCTCAAGTGAACCCTGAACGGAATACAGTTAGAATAATAGTTTTTGTACAATACGATACTGCTTAGCATTACACGGAAGCGCGCTGACCTGGGTGACCTAGCCGACCTATGTTCTGATCTCGGTCAGTGTTGTTCTTATATGAAGATAGCTTCTTACTGTTACTAATTTTTCTATTGCCCCAGACTTTGAAGTAAAATAAAACCTAAAACAAACTTTTGCAAATAAAACTAATCTTTATTTTTTATCTTCCTCTGAGCTCTTGCTATTGGAAATAACTTCCTAGATTATATTTTAGAACAGTACAGATTTTAGTACTTTTCCTTGATCAGCTTACATGATAAAATTTATAGTTATTTAATACAGTAAATATTTTTGAAATGAGAAAAAGTTGTTGATTCTAATACCAGTATGAGTTTATAAGCGACATTTATTGGTGTTTACGCTTATCTCTTCATTTTTCAAATCAAATTAAATAAATTACATTTCGACATGTGGTACTCGATTTATAAGTGGCAGTCAATGCTCGTTTCTTAATGTTTTACAAGCCGTTAGACACATTCACATTTTTGACGACCTCGGTGGCGCAGTGGTAAAGTTCTTGCCACTGGATCGAGAGGTCCCGGGTTCGATCCCCGGTCGGGTCATAATGGAAAATGATCTTTTTCTGATTGGCCCGGGTCTTGGAAGTTTATCTATATATGTATTTGTTATAAAATATATAGTATCGTTGAGTTAGTATCCCATAACACAAGTCTCGAACTTACTTTGGGGCTGGCTCAATCTGTGTGATTGGTCCGAATATATTCACAATACAATAAAATGATAAAAGCCATCAGCCGTGATTTTTATAAACATAATAAACGCCCACACAATCGCAAAACATCACAATAAACAAAATTAACAGTCAATGCGAAAAGGGACAACCTCGAAATAGCAATAAACGCAACGCAGATGCGTGCCGAATCACCCTGAGGTCACATCGTCTTGTTGCATAATATTAATAATAAAAAAAGAAACAAATATGGCGAAAATGGAAATTCCGCCGATTGGAAATGGCGGTACCCTCGTCACTGCGCCGCGTGTCAAATGAACAAATATCGAATCATCTAATACCTCTTTCAAAAACAATGCATGGAAAATTGCACCTTATCGTCTAAAAGAAACGAACTAATTTATTTTTTGTTCAAAAATATCACTTGAAAGAAAAAGGTCGCAACTAACAAATGCAAAATATTTTATTTTAATCCGTGGTAATAAAAAAGTTAGAGTGTCATTTCCCGGTCAGTGAGATTAACCCTTACTTGATGAATGGAAATATTAATCAGGTTGATAAGTGCGGGGGTTAGCGGTTTGTACGTTTGTCTGTTTATCTGATGACATCGTGACGGGAAAAGCGAGGGTAGGGTTACAACAACACGTGCTTTGGTCCTTATCTGGAGGGACGACACGGACGCTTAAGATAATTTAAATTTTTCTTTACGACTAACAAACGGTAACTACATTCACTGCTAAGTTCTATTTCTTTTATTGTATTGTACAGAGTTGTGGTGTAGTTGGGTGTTATTAGTACTTTATTTTTGACAACCATTTTACTGATAAGGTAGCGTTTTGTCTTTATTAAATGTTAGCTTGCGCAAATATTTTCCTTGACATTTTTAAAGGAGACAAAACTTGGTTACCATAAATAATTGATTAAAGTTACGACTCAAGTCATTAATTTCTCCATTACCTGTATTTACTAACGCTTTTATGTACAGACAATCTGACATTAAACGTTCATAAACATCTCCAATTTCCTTTTATTGCGATGCCCGTAACAAACAAAGCGCTACACTCATGTATTTCGAGCTATTACAAAATCGTGAAACCAATATTAATTAGAAGATAGTAATCTTAGCCTCAGTACACTTTCGATCGCAAGGAACCGTTAATTTCTGTGATATACCGTTACCGTATCCTCTGCTCTAAGATAAATGAGAAGAGATTTTAATACATGCTAAATAAACCTTTACAATCAATACACGCCTTCAAGATAGACACATGGTTTTATGTATTGTCGAAATATTTTAAGTAGTACACACGATTTGATGATATTTATTTACTTGTTAAAACGATTTCAATCATGCATTGCATATTGCATATTTTCAGACATATACATATAATTTATGATTGCATTGCATGTTTTCTGTGACAGTTAGAACTTAATTCGTATACTTAACAATCTGCTACTGTACTTTGTTTGGATGTGTGATACATTTTATTCAGATTTTTTTATAGTCAATAATTCTGACGGCGATGTTTCGTGTGTTTTTATAATATAACAAGTATTATATAAATTGATATCCAATTGACGTGGTGCAATGAGCGTAAAGTAAAATATATTGAATATTTTATTGACTATTGTTTTCCGGTCGGCAACATTACAGCATAATTTATTTATGCAATTTAATAATAACACTTTCACAAGAGTGCGAAGATGGAGGAGCTCTTTGTCCAAATAATTTTATTACTCGTGCTCAACAAATAAGTTTTTATTGAATTTCGTATATTTTATAAGCTGAAATACGAGAAATTATTTTGAAATCATTTCGTGACAATGTTTTTTTAAATTATAATTTCAAAAACCATCGTTATAAAATATTTTTATGAAATATACATGAACAAATATAACTTTGAAACTAGCGCAAAGTTTATTTACCCTGTAATATATTTGTCATAGTAATAACTTCATGATATTATAATAAAATACGAAAAAATGTACAAAATAATAATTTATTATATATTTAACTTCGATTAAAGAAAAACGAATTCTGAATACATTATTGTCTGTTACATCGGGCGTCTGGCGCGTCAACCCGTAAACGAAAACCTAAAAACAGCGATCGTCAAGGGTCGTTTAGACCGAGACAATGGCCACGGTGCCATGGGTAGCGGGTCGTGGTCACAGATGTTGTTTATCGGCATCGACGCTCGCCTCCTAATCTTTAACCCTCCTCACCCTATTTTATCGCTTTATTCAGAAAGCTGAGCAAATGCATATTCGGTTTTTTAATCACTTTAAGTGGTTATCTTCAAATATCAATTAATATAATTTCTTGGTGTTTTGATCAAAGTAAATACTACTACTGTATATTACACCCAGTCATTTTGTTATCAGAATTATCAGAGGAATGTATATGTTTTGTAATGTAAGAAAGGTATATCTCACATATAAATTTGAATACAATTTGTAACCATATGTGTGGTCTAATCATGTAAAACGATTATGATAATTCCGAAACTGCCTCGTATCTCATAATCAGCATGAACATGGGAAATTAAAATTAATGTGAAACGTAATGGGCCCAATTAAATTTGAATGTCCTTAATGAGAATTAGTCTTAATTAATTAATCACTGTGAATTAAGTTTTCAGTTGCCGCGTTCTTCGTTTCGGCTGTAGTTATGCAAATACAGTATCAGGATAACTTTTTAGGCGATGTTTGTTCAAATCACTTTGGGGTCGGGGTGACCCCTAATTGAATTACGTGTCTCTTTACATTATGAGTGTCGTGGTTAGTGCGGCTTATTTGAGTAGGTGTTACGATTGCAACTCAAAGTTATCTCTAGAGGTTATAAATTGAAGTGCAGTAGCATGGTATAAGATCTTTTTAATTCTCTTTCTAATTCTCTTGGTAGACGGTTAAATGTGAAAAAAATATATTGCTACAAAAATACTTTTTTTTTTTCATTGATTTGCTTGCTATTAATATTTTCATCCGGCCTTTTGTCATCTGAATATTAAGATTACTTTATAACACAATCCATTTAAATTGCTATTAATTTACTAAACTAATGACTCTAATTGAAACACATCATTTGTAACACTAAAATCTTTGTATTTTTGCTGCATTCTCTATCCACATATAGATTGCCAATTGTTTTCTCTACCCTCACCTGCCACTCAAAATTCGCAAAACGCCGAAAACACGAAAACTTAGGGCCCTCGGAACAAAACCTTGATCCTACAAGTTATTTGATTCGTCGAAAGCCAGGACAGGCGTCACCAACTATTCGTACCTTTGTCTTCCCAAAGTTCGGGAGATAACACCACAATGAAGCCCCATCGCCCCAAGTTAGTTGGCATCATAGAATTTGAAATAATAGGCAATAGAAGTGGCCATTGATGTTCTTCTTTGCATGTCTAAAACCTATAAAGGCTACCCTATAAATCATTGCTTTATCAGAAGCTGCCATCTAGTCAGCCCAATAGATGTTTGTATGCTGTGTGTAAATACAAAAATAGCAAACTAAAAAATTATCTCTCTCAACTCAATTTAATGTCAAGTTACCCTGCACAGAGCTCTGCTCTAACGCGGTAATAGCGCGAATTTGCAATGAATTTCGGAAGGTTGATGCGTAAATAAAAAATCAAATTCGAAGTAATTTTTAATTCGAGCAAGTATCAACGAGAGAAGAATTTTTAGACTTGTTGAACGATAACTAAACACGAATGTTTTAGACACTTCTATTTGCGATTTTATTTCAAATTCCGTGGTGAACATGGATTCAAAGCCGTTCAGGCAGAATAGAATAGACTATAGACAAACATTTTCTTTAACGATAAGGGGTTTGCATGCCTTTTCTTTCTCATTGGACGTTTTCTTCGCAGATAAGAGTTGAGCTTTGAATATGTTGGACAGTTCGTTCAATAGCGTAAAGTTGGGATAGTTTGTGTGGTTCGTAATGTGTTGTCAAAAGTAAACATATATGTAAATGTAAAGGAGGTAAGCATTTTTGAAATCATGACAAAATCGTGAAAGAACATTTAGTTGGCAAGATTTAAATTTGCAAATGTGCAGCATTGTTTGTTATTAGACTTAAAGAGATTATAATAAAGTGAAAAATAAAACAATATGGATAATTTTTCATAGAAGATCCAATGTTTCTATGGCAATTTACAGAATAAAATATACTCAATGTCTAAAAAAAATATACTGCAATTCTAGTTCGGTTTAAAATTTAAGCATCACTACAAAATGAGGTACAAAACAGCTTATTTCAACATTTACATTGACAGAGCACTCCGCTGATAACACGTAAACAACCAACAACCCCATATTACCCCCTCTATTACCGTCATAATATAATATAGATTGCAACTACCGAGGTTAATTTGAGACCTCTGGCCACATAGCTATTGTTCTAAAACTGGGGTCAACATAAAATAGTTGTTGTCAGTCGACTCAGCACTATTGTTTGCATAGGTCGGATAGGCTTGACCCTAATTGATTAGGTTTAAACCACGGTTAAACACACCTTTCAGACTATAATGGCAGTTACGATTAGAATAATTGTCGAGTTGCTTGTCAGCGGTTTCTTAATGCAGTTGCCGGGTTCTTGTTGTCGAGTGAGATCTAAATTACTTTAAAGTGTAATGTTGTTATAGTATTCGTAGATGAGCTTTGGAAAATATCTAATAGCAAGTAAATATATCAAAGATATATAAAAACTAGGGATATATAAAACTTAGGGAATATTTTTTGCGTGGAATCTGCATCAGTAAGAAAATTCGTCTTGTTAATCATTGTACAATAAATATCATTATTTTTACCTTAAATTTTCGAATTTCTCAATGGGAATTAGTTATAATACTTTCTTTAATTTCAAGTGTTTTTCTATTGCACCAGGAACTGAAGATAAAGATACATTTATTTTAAGATAGAAATATAAATATTCGTTCAATATAAATATTATTATTTAATATAAATATTATTATTTAATATAAATATTATTATTTAATATAAATATTCGTTGCGAAATGAGCTCAAAGCAGATCGTGTGATCAGTCGACAATGACCATTAGGAGGCCCACAAACTTGCAAGGAACAAGAAAAGGCACAAATCACACGAGATATTCAATCTCTGCGCTAAGGGCGCGTTACATTAGAATATCGCATCTGATACACGAACTATAGGGATTTAAGGACATTATGCTGGGACAAGGATACTCACCTACTAGATGATTTTTCCAGTATTTCTCATTATGTTTCCTCATACTTAAAAATAAGATTAGTTGGCCCTCCTGGCATGATTGTTTACAAACACACAACAATATAACAACAATATTTATATGTGTTTCTTTCGGCATTTCATCACAGCAGTGGTCATTCCGAAACGAAAATTTTAAATTGGAAATATTTGTAAAAATGTTTTTATTTAATATCTCAAAAACAGTCATAGTCTTTTCAATTTCTGGAAAGGATGTATTGTTTGTCAGAAAGAGTAGGTACGCTATACCCTTTCTGACAAATAAATAAAATCTGTTGAATAAAAAGAAATGTCTATTATGTACCTACTTTTTGTCCTAATCAACTCTATCCTTATGCTCTGTATAAAATAACAATTGAACGCTACTGTTAATTTTATTTATGTTAAATTATACTGTTCCAAGCAAAAATATACTTATAAACGTATAACGAACTAAATAGGTACTAACAGCTTTATTTGCTTGTAACCAGTAGGAAATACGTTGGATTTTCCCTTGGTCGTCTTGATAATATGGTGATACTTACACACACTTTAGTTTCAGTATGATATTAATTACTCATCTACAATAAGCTTCATCTTCTTTTCAAGTAATCGAAGGATTTGAAAAAATCTGTGCTTTTTATTTTTTAAATCCATCGACTACGACAAATATTTATGCTCAATTAGTTAGCAATAATGTCGATCGAAGGATTTAAAAAGAAAATCTTACTTCATATTTTTTAAATCCATCGACTAATGTTTATGTCTTGTCGTATTAAAATATTCTTATACATTTTTTAAGATAAACTTTATGGTCAATTACTTAGTCATAATGTCGCTTCTAGTTGCACTAATCCCTATAACGATCTGTAAGGGATACGGAAGGGATAGGTGAGGGCTGGCAACAAATTAAGGGCTCCTAATGGTTATCGCACATCTCTGGTCTTAGGATGGCGAGATGAATTTTAATGCCCGTTCAGATGGAATTAGTTGCAAGATAATCGGGGGTTTGCATGTGTTTAGCTCGACTTCTGAACTTTATGGTTGTGTTTTCAAAATCGAAATAAGCTAAGCAATTAAGCCCGTCGTCCCTTTAAAATAAATCCACCGTTTTGAACGTTTTGAAGTGGTCACTCAACTTTGGCATTAACTTTAACATGCGCAGAAAAACGCAAATTAGGACATTTTGTCGGTAGCGTGCAGGTTAAAATCAACGTCAAAGTGAATGGTGTAACTCAACCCCTTAGCTGTGATTTTGCGACCGGCCGTCTGTTTGCCGCCGTCGACTCTCTTTGGGCAAACTGGACAAGACAGTATTTTAGCAACTGTAAATCTATCCTGAATCGATATTTACACAGACCTCTATAAAAAGCTAACTGAAAAAATTTTATGTCCGCTTTGCTTCATATTTTTTTAAAAACATTAACATTTAATTGTATCATTATTAAGTACAAGTAGTGTCTTTATAGTCTGTTATATTAAAAAAATAAAACAAAGGTCACGGTTTACCTAATTAACCTATAAAAAAAACATGTATAATGACATTATAAATATATTTTACTCAATTAAATTTCCTAACCAATGTGGTATATAACTTAACAGCTTTATTGTTTACGCGAAATTCGTTGCATACGAACACATTAATTTTCCTAAGATTTACCGCCATATCGAGTCATTATTCAAATTAGCCGCTTATCAGCTGAAACCAGTTTTCCACCCCTCTTTTCGTGAGACAACCATTTTGAATCTTACATTGGTACTAATTAGGCCTAAAACATTTAAAAAATTAAGAAAGTGATTTTTTTTTGAATAGGTTTTTATATAGTCCCCTTTACATTTTTTTCCCGGTTGTTTCTGTAGCCATTGAGCATCGGAGACCAGGGTTCACTTTAAGTTCATGTATAGTATTCTATACTAAATAAGTACTTATTTACTAAATAAGTACTTATTTAGTATTGGCAAAGAGAGTATTGGTTTGTGTTTCATTCCACGTGATGACCGCGTCCTCTGCCATGAGGAATCTAATAAAAGATTTAATTCCAATTCATTATAGATACACATTTATGTTATACATTATATTATACTAGATTTTGCCCACAACTTCGTATGTGAGTAAAAGTCCGTTACCCGTGGGAATTTCAGGAAATCCCTTTTTAGTGCTCCCCTACAATGTCCTGGGAACCTACACACCAAATTTCAGCTTTCTACGCCCAGTAGTTTCGGCTGTGCGTTGTCTGTCAGTCAGTCCCTCAGTAACTCAAAAGTTTTATAAACCTAGATTCTCTTAAAAATATTAAAATATTAACTATATTTATTATAAATAACATTATATTTCGGTTCCCTTTGAAATAAACCTTATTTGTATTTCGTTTTAACTCCCACAAATCTACGACCGTACGTTACCGACCGTCGATATCGATCTATCGTAGTTTATCGCCTTGCATCGATACTGCTTATCGATACATTTGTCACGAATACTCGGTAAAGACAAATCGGCATAAGAAGTCTCCATTTCGAATTAAAATTTACGATTGTGTGGAACCAATCAATTTATAGGCCAATTAGAAAAAAACATATTTAGATTTGGATCTGTGATGTTTTAAAAAGTTAACTCAATGACTCTTTTCAAAACAAGTTTTTTTTATATATATCTTCTGTGATATTTAGAATTAGTACTGTCAATTTATACTAATTAAATGCAATATAATTTATAATTAATTAATAGGTACAACTTAATTCATAAATTGTGATAGTGTAAACTTACAGACTTTGTATAAGTATTTATTTTAGACTAGCAGCCCGTCCCGGCTTCGCTCAGGTAAAAACATAATAAATGATACACCTAAACCATCCTCTGGAATCACTCTATCCATAGGTGAAAACCGCATGAAAATCCGGGCAGTAGTTTAAGAATTTATCGCGAACAGTTTGACAGACAGAGGCGGCAAAGGACTTTATTTTATAATATGTAAGGATGATGATGCTTACTGTATTTTTAATAATAAAAAAAACTCATTTCACATTTATAAAGTCCAATATTTCACAATAAATCTCAAGCGTAAACACACAAAGCATCTTCGTTTGTCCGAGATACGAGCACGATACGAACGAGTATCGATCCTGGCCCATTGTTTCGATTTACTCGATTTAAATCGAGATAGCCGATTAATAGGAATTTCGATTAGCACGAAGTGGTATCGGGGCAGGAATATAAATTTTGTGGTACCTATATTTTGTGGTAACCTGTACCTATATGTCATTGTGTTAGGAAATATTGTGGAGTATTTTGTAATATAACATGCTATGCCTCCACGAAGAATCTACTTATGCAGATTATTTTTTATGAAATGTAATTAATAAAATTTTAAAAAGTTGTAGTATCCATCTTGTGACCTAAGTCTATTATTTTAAATAATAATATTATTAAAAACCTGTCAAGTACAAGTTGAACTCGCGAAAAGAGGGTTACGTATGTGCCATACGGTTGTACCAACTCTATGCTTGTTTTTGTATGACTGTATCATTGAAATTTTAACAACATTATTTAAAAATAAACACAACTACTAAAAAAACGAGTGTAAAACTTCTTAAAGGGGCGACAACGCTCCTGCGATGACCCTAGTATTGTAGTTGTTCTTGGGCACCGGTGGTCACTTACCATCAAGTGAACTGCTCGCTCGTTTTCTATTTATTCCATAAGAAATATATAGTTAGATATACCACGAAGAAGAATAACAACATTTTTTTGGGCAGTGATAAAAAGTCAATTGTTACTAACATTCACTATAAATTCTGTCCAAAATAAATAATTGTTTATTAAAGAAATATGTATAAGCAACTCGAAAATTGCAAACTCGCCGCTATTACCGCGCCATAGAGGTTCATGCAGGATAACTTGATGTATGTTGACTGTACCTTATTTTACATAATAAAAGTTGTGGTGTTAAAATGGGTCCGCCAGAAGCTTCGTAAAAATGTATAACAGAAAAATGTTTATTAAATGTAATTAGAACAAATATTACCAATAAACACAATATGTACCAATTAATAAAATAACCCCGACAATGATCCGAGCACTGACTGACAAAGCGGCTGAAGCACCATTAGTATTGTAACAGAATCTCTGATAACCCGGTACTAATTACTCAAAAAAATAACGTTATCTTCTCTCAATCACTACATAGTGCTTTATTTTATCGTTTTAGGTACTTTTTTGGGTATCAAGTTACAAGCGGAAGCGATTTTTAGAACTACTAAGTCATATTTAATCGATTTGTGGTTGGGATGATTAATCAAACATCAAAAATGTAAATAAATTGAATATTATTGTTTTTTTCTCGCTTTCTTTAGTTGACTACATCATAGTTTCTAACTATAAGAATATTCTAAGGTACTAATTGTTAATTTTCCTGAGTATTCTTTCTTCAAATATTCGTTTAACTGAATATCTATGTACAAAATGCGTGTACATAGTCAGGGGACATTTAAAATAGGAAAATATATATTTTTTCAGGTATATAGTGTGCGAATTAATTACCCTGCTATTTAAATTTATTATATATATTCCACCACAAATACACACAAACGGTGATTATAAGATTTAAACCAACCAACCTAATGAGCTTGCAACTTATCCCACTAGCACCCCACGCCGCGCCCGTCTGTCTGTCAGAGAAATGTTGACAGGTGTTAAATCGTGCGAGAGACGAGTGCGCACGCACAGGAACTTGTGCACGCTGCGCCCGCGCCGGCGACGCAGTCGTAATTAGACGAGTCATGCCGATTAAGTAATACCTGTTTTACAAGGCAGGTGACGTCACTCATTTCTTTGTGCAGTCAATATAATAACTATTGATGTTTAAATCGACATGCAAATGTTCGCAGTAAAAAAAATCTAGGAAGGAAATGTGTTTATTTGTGATTTCACTGACGTCATATCTTTTGGTAAAAGTATGCTGCGCTCCTGTTTGATATGAAACAAGTATTTCTGTAAAAGTGTAAAACTATATAACTATATCTGGATATACAAAATCATTATTTTCTCCAAATAATTGCATCGTACTAAAAACACAAACTGGAATTTATTGACAAATTTAAGTTAGTCACATAATTTAACAAATATAACTTAACCATTTTAAGTAGTCACACAATTTTACAAATTCATGCAAAATCTCTCTAGGCATGCTTTAACTAGCTGCAAGTATATCTGAACGTAGCATCAAATCTAGATAAAAGTCGTGTAGACCCAATATAGCATAGATCTAATGAGCATATCTCTGAGCATCCATTCACACAGGTTTCCTATTAAATCAACGTCTGCCTTCCCAGGCATTCCCGTGACAAGTACGAAGAAACATTGGCTTCAAACTACAGTATTTGGTTACATCGCCTATGTAGAAATAATTATAAGGAATAAATACCTTTTCCCATCCTTTTCCTTTGTTTAAACCGCGTAAAATATCCTAGAAATGTTAGTTAATACTAATTCCTTTCAAAATATAAATTTCCTAACACTTTACTGCACAATATACAATACCTTTACCAATATAATATACAGCTTCTGCTGGCAATTACTTTTCGGTTTCACTACAAATCCAATTTCCTATATGTTCAACTAATCTACTTACCATGTTATAGTCAAAATAGTAAAATTATCTTCATCTATTTAAAATATAACTCATGCAATATTGATATATTTCATCAATAACACATTGTATTCTCTTTACATCAATTTAATGCACCAATTTTAAACATTGTTTGAACAATTTAACTGATTGATGAAACGAAAAACAAAAAGGCGTGACCGAATATGAGCATCTATCATAAATTCATATAAAGGAATTAGATGCCGCACGCCCAAAACACTATCGTAACATCTATTAAGGCGACCAATTAAAAAGTCCTCTACTAGGAAACCTCGAGGCACCTGACACGGCATCTAAACATAGCAGGTTAATGTAGATTCACACGTGAACCTAAGGTGAGAGCGATCCACCGGCGGCAAGGCCGAGAAAACCGATCGATCTAAAACGGAACCTACTGCCACGTAATAAGGTCAACATTCCCACGCCACGAGCAAGAGTACAATTAAGAAAGTATCCGATAAGGTTGGAGATATGATATTAGAATAAGGACCGTGTTAGTTGTGGTTAAGGCTGGATTTGTTTTGGGCGTCAAACGCGAACCGGTTGGATCGGTCGCGAACTTTTACCTATAAATTTGTGTCGGCTAGCCGGCGCAGGCGCTCTGCGTCTGGGAGCTAGCGTGTGCCGCAGTTGACAAGACAAGAAACAACATACATTTCGCTTCGTGACAACTTTCACAGAATTACTGTACTTTGAACATAATTTATTCCAATGAATTATTCAGTTAAATCTTTTGTCATTATTTCGCGGTATGTACATTGTAAATTAAATATTTAGGTAGTTTTGTAGCAATCGTCAATTTTTCACAAACGATTCGCTAAGCGAGCACAGAATTGGCCTAGTTCAGTTATAAAGTTATCGCTCAAGATAAAATATGGCCCAGTTTATTGAATATAAAAAAATAATCTTGTATTTGTTTTTCTTGATTTTATGAAGAAATCCAAAGATAATTAAGTCATACGCAATTAAGTGAATGACAAATTCGGTGTTGATTATGAACTAAACTGGATTAAATTGATTCTCAATACCCTCTAAAGCATACCCTCTAAAGCCATTATTACATTTTTTGTGAATATTTTCCGAGAATTTTGAAGAAACAAATCGCCTCCGCTCGTGCCTCGGCGCGCGCGTTCTAGGGATGGCACAAGCGCATTTCACAACAAGTCAATTAAACGTTCTTACAGTGTTTTTAGCGTATACATTATACCAACTATAGCGCAGCACTTTTACTGGCTCGCCGACACGTACCATTACCGTTGGAGGTGAATCTACGATAATTTAGATAGAGAAATCTGTTTCGTTATTAGAAATTCTAGAAAAGTGATAGTGTGTCCTAAATCTGTATGTTTGTTATGTTGGGTTCGTTATCATGTTATGAAAAGTATGACATATACGCAAGTATATGTTGTACTTTTTATCTCAAAAGTAAAAGTTGTTCATTTAGAATAATATAGTAAGTAATGAGCGAATCCTCGAAAAAGTTTGTTGTTGTAATGTATATTTCATATAAAATTATCCTTTATTTTCGTAATTCAAAGTTATGGATTTCAAGAAATAAAACTATCGATATTATTGTAAGAAATTATGAGTATGACAAATTATTGCCGTAATATATATATTATGGCAATAATTTAATATTATATTTAATATTATATAAGATATATATTATAAATACATAGATTTTTTTCTTGAATCAAAGTATATTGAATTAGGGCTGGATCTTGTTTTTATATACAGTAAAATAATTTCAACCAACAAAAAGCTGTCGTCTGAGAATTTCACCAGTTTCATTCCCCGACACAAGCGTCGGAGCCCAGGGTCCGCCAAATTCAAGTATATCCACGTTCTGTCGTATATTTCTTGAATATTATCCAGATATAAATTACACTTACACTTGTATAAAATAAAATACAGCCCCTTAATGCTAAGTGTAAAAAGTGGCAAGGGTGCATACACAATAAGCTTTTAGTTAAGTGCGTTTTCACACTGAACGGAAAAATTGTGTTTATTTATTTCGTTGCAAGGATACTCGTATATAAAAACATATTTCGAATCTTCTGATGAAATAACGAATAATAAAACAAAAAAGATCGTCGAAAATGAATTTATTTATTTAAATATTTTTTAGAATAACAAAAAGCTACATTACACATAATAGAGATAAATAAGAATTAAACAAGAAGAGTTACTAATAATATAGCCCACAACGTTATTCACAGAATTACAATAGAATTCGGGGGCTGGTAACTATGCATTATGACATTAAAAACTTAAACACTAAATAAAGATATTTGGCCTAATAAAAAAAAATGTTTTTTAAGAATTCGATTTTTATATTTAAGAAACACTACATGCAAAAGTATCAATATCCGTAGAGTTGACATTAAATGAAAAGAAAAAAAAAATATTTCCTTTAAATTAATCAATAAACACACGCAATTATAAAGTTATTTTTCATTTAAAATTAAATTTGAGATTAAGTAGTCGTAAAAAAATTTAACACCTTACGCGGGTTTTAAAGTATTACGCGACCAAATTACATTGACCCACGTCTGGGCCAAGAGTTTTAAAATTAAAAGCTCTTGGTAATAGTTTCTTTATTTTTAACTACACCTTAAACGCTCCATAAAACTATTAAGTATCGATGTGGTCAAATTTCACGATCACTGGTGTAATTCTAAATTTTTTATTGTTTTTGTTAAACCAACATATTGTATTTTACGACTTTCTGTCTCATTTTAACATAATTTTAATGGTTCACTGTAAAATAATGCGCTGTATAACAATACCATAAATATTGCTGTGGATTCGGATTTTTGTTGATAAATAATATTGATATTAGCATTTTAATTGGTTTAATAATGTTTATTTGATGGTATGGGTGGTCTTACTATTGTCAACGTGCTAATTAGCAACAAATTAACGTTATTTAAAAATAACTATTAAAATAAGTGGATCTTAAAATTTGAAATAGGTACTTACATACCTTAAGTATATTCTTTGAAGCTTGTATTTGATTAAACATATTTTTAATAATATCTACGGCTTGTAAGTCCGAACTACCGAATCCCCAAATACTTATTACTTTTTAAAAAATAAAATATTTACATTTAAATCATAAGTACACATCAACCTTTTAATACACGTCATTAATGACAGTTTTTCTTCATTTGTACTAAACGGCCAGTATTTTGTTCAAATATAAACCACAGATGATGCCTACAATACTAATAACTCAAATATTAAAATAAAATAAAAATCGAATCAGAATACTGGCAAAAAACATCCCCGCCAAATTCTAAACAGTGTTTAGCCCACAACAAGTCCACACAAGACTAGTGGCCCTGACATGGCTATGTCTGATTTATATTTGGCCCCCGAATGAATAAGGAAACACCGCTATAGGCGTCCCATTTGTCTTTATTCTTTATGTTAAATGCGAGATTTAAGACTCTCCTAGCCCCGGGTAAGGGATAAATAGGCTATTTTATGTGCAATTTTCATTATTTATATATATATATATATATATAAACATTTCACAGATTCATAGAATAAGTATTAAACATTTTACAGATAAGTATATCAATTATTCATAATAATAAAATTGTCAAACATGCAATAAATTATACGATAATTAATTAAATAAATGTTATAGATAATTTTTGTAAATCATAAACTTGTATTTTCATATAATAATATAAAATACAAACAATACAATAAATCTCGAATTCAATTTGTTTTGAATATTTCACCGATTATTGGAATAAATCACCGATTTATTGAAATAAATCAGATCATTATGGGCGTGATAATAATATGGCGTCTAGTTTTGTTAAATTACTTGCCGTTTCTAGTGGGTTTATAAAAAAAAAGATTAGAAAAACCCAAAACAAGGTGGCGCCTAGGATTTAAATTTAAATGCCATCGTAAAATAAATTGGACGAGATACAATTATAGATATAATACATTAGGCTCTGACGGTTAACAGCTAAGGAAGAAACATAAGCAATGACAGAAAGACTGAAGAAGATACATTTAAAAAATATCTGACAAATATATTAAAAGCTAGAGCAAAAAAAAATATTTAAAAAAATACACGACATTTGTCAAATGGCTTCGGCGGTATTGAACGCAAATAAAAATTCCTTTATACCAATCATAAAAAGAAACCTTAATGCATCTCAAACACATCAATAACTAAGTGAAAACCTCCTCCCCTCGACCACAGAATATAAAACTATTTCCCCAAAACAAGGAAACTATTTTCGACGAACAAAAAAATGTTTCCGGCAAAAGATTTATTAGAGTCTTAACTCACAGAAAGCCCTCTTCGTATAAAATGCGTGAAATGAAGTGTTGCGTGCCACCCTATTTTTTGTCCCTTTTTTTCCTCACAGACAGATTTTTTATTGCTCAATTAATTTAATTTCGCGGATTTGAGTTTTGATGATCTGTGTAAGTGTGACTTTGAATTTTAATGTTCTTCTTTTAAATTTTGATTTTTTTCTTTTTCATCTGTTTTGTTTTCTTGGGTGTCATATGGAAAAAAAATGTTACTGACTAATTTTCTTCTAATCACACACTATATTGATCTCATTGTGAGCCCCTGAAGGTCAGACTAGGTACTGAGCGACCTAAACCAATAGATATTGGTAATTTTGAACAAACTCAATCCTATTTAGTGTCATAACTTAGTATTGATTAGCATAGCATAGCGCAGCATTGGTCGGGTTCCAGACAGGAAGGACTCTGATTATTCTTGACACGGTGTGTAGTTTCGAAAATCAAAAATATATCATTTTCTAATAACCAGTATAAAATTGACTTGATTGATTGACTGATTCATAATTTAAAGAGTTTTATTTCAAAATAACTGAATGGTTTAAAATAACAAATGTTACAGGATATTTATATTGAAACATTAATTCCTGAAAGTCCATTATTAACGACGATAACTTATCACAATGTGATTCAAGTCGACCATGCCGTTCACTGACTGACTGGTCACTCAATAACAATAAAAAGGTCCGCCAATAGTCATTCGCGTCACGTTCGCCCCGTCTTGTCGCCATACCTATTGCTGAAATTGATATACTTACATTACAAACACATCGCGCACTCAACCCAACCCCTAAGTTCATAGCAATAAAGTTCACTTCCACTGGGATCAACAGCAAAGCCCGCTTTGGCGACAAATCGAACGTCCAATCAATCTTGAACTCTGCCCGCATACCAGCATCGTCTTTGTATCTTCGAAATTGCTTGTAAACTAAGGGAGGCGGAGGTCTTGTTACGTTGGTGTTTTTCAGCCACTTGACCGTGCACTTTCGTTGATGCTCTGGACGCCTGGTATCAATTGCTTAAGAAATTTTATCACTCACAAAAAACAGGGCGCACAATTCGATATAAAAAAGCGTATTGTTTTTCTGCGGTCAACGTCTGATTGAATTAGATCTTCCTAATAATCGTACTAACAAAGTGGATTTTTAAACAATTGAAACAAGACACACAGTTAATGCTTATTAAATAATTTTGTTTATCAAGTACATACGTACGTACATACCGATATAGAACAGCACACAAAAGACAATAATCACATAGTAAATTACCAATACATCGATTGTAATATATTTGACGACTTCGGTGGCGCAGTGGTAAGGACCTTGCCAATGAACCGAGAGGTCCCGGGTTCGATCCCCGGTCGGGTCATGATGGAAAATGATCTTTTTCTTATTGGCCCGGGTCTTGGATGTTTATCTATATATGCATTTGTTATAAAATATGGTATCGTTGAGCCTAGTATCCCATAACACAAGTCTCGAACTTACTTTGGGGCTAGCTCAATCTGTGTGATTTATTCTTATATATTAATAAATTTAATTATAGCGTAATAGTTTTGCGCCTCTAAATTCGGTGAAATGTTGACACTTGACTTAGATAAAATTATTAGAGGGATAAATATTCATTACTATCCCATGTTGTTTAAAAAATACATTGCAATCACATTTACTGCACCATTTATGAGTTTAAAGAACAAATAATGAAACGCATAAGTTTTAGCATTAGTGAATCTGAAAGTACCAATTTTCTTGCTAGTGTTCGCACGATCTTCACATTGGCCAAACACGCAATCAAAGTACATTGCTGAGTTTTTATAGGAGCTTTGCATTGACACGAGACAAAACTACGCAATGCACAGCGTATAAATGTTGGCCCAATATATGGTAACGGTTTGAAAGAGATCTGGTTGCAGATAAATCTCTGAACACGGTGTGGGCGGCGCCGGGCGGCGAGCTAGCGTGCTTTACAAGCGGGGTTTAATTAATTTATCGGGATATCATGAGATTTAAAGTATAAGTTGTTATTATTTCCGTCTAAAAATATGCGAAACAAATTGTTTTGTAGAAATGTCGTTTTTGACACAAGCTTTTATTGTGGTCAGAGATCTTGTTGCATTCTATACGTGAAAAATCCGTAAGTAAGCTTATAATAATAATTAATTGTCACGGACAATGAAGTGATGTATCCATTTTCAACACGTAGGATAAGTAGAAGTTAATTGGTGGGTGAAATTTAACTTGTAAAATTTGATTACAGACAAGCACCGGGACAGGTGAAAATACTTATATAAATAAATGCTTCTAAAATAGATATTATAATAAAAGTTATTTTTAATTTCTTCAGTGAGTCATATCATGAGTCTCACCATAAAAGCTCGGCTATGTTTACATAAATGATGTCCTGGAGATAATAAAAACAATTGAACAACTAATAGCATCGTAATCCGATCCGAGAACTAATGTTAAAACCAACTAAATTAATTTGCGCACATCTTTGTGTGATTCTCAGAAATTTAATTACAGAAGCCAAAATTTCATCACACCTATCTAACACGCTTTTTTGGTTAAAATCTAGCATCTCACCAAATAATTCGTATCAACGACACGAAAATTCGTAGTCACGACACAAGTCACGGCTTTTCATACACTTCACGGTTGATTTGAAAACCGGAAAATTTTCGCCAAAAATAACTTGCTAAGAGCGTGTTGCACCAGTCAACCTGCGCGGAAAAACGCAGAGAGTACGCCATTTTGTCTAAACGTCAGCGGCGCGCAAGTCAAAGTCAACGTCAAATTTGACTGGTGCAACTCTCCCTTAGATTAGCTATCTGTTCCACTCTAGATGGAGGTAGAGCCTTATCTTCTTTTATGTCAGTACAATACATGCTTTATAGTGTATAGCCGCCATTATCAAAATAATTTATTCAGAAATTAGGCCTTCACAGTCACTTTTTTACGTCATATTTGTCCGTCACGTACGTCAAAATTTGGCGAACTTACGATAATATTAGTATTATCGTAAGTTCGCCAAATTTTGGCGGTATGGACGCACATTGATAATTTTCCTTGCTAGACCAGGCTCTCATACAATCTAAGCGATGTATGTTTATTCGCGACGGTGTCTAATTTCGGCAACAGTGTGTAGGAGCCTTATAACTAAACAACAGTGTGTAGGAGCCTTATAACTAAAGTTTACTTAGATAATAATGTAGCTGCTTGAACTCTAGAACAGATAACGTTGTAGGCTACTAAATCTTTGGCCGATTTATTGTCTAAGCTCTGGCCGATTTATTGTTAACCTAGCCAGATTCTAATAGAATAGGTTGCATTTTTTGCAAGTCACAAAGTGTCGTAGAATTAAGGTTACGGTTATTATAAACTTTAATCCATTGAATTAAAATTGCATGAGAAAAGATCAGTTTTCTTTTTATTTGTTAAAGTTATGTTTAACTGCACAAGTAGATATTAGGAAAATGTTTATTGTTTTTATTGCTTTTATTTTTGCATGATTCAGTTTATTATGCTTTTTTTTATTTCGTCAAATATAATAAATTCTAATTACCTACCTAGATATAAAGTATAATTGCTCTCATTCTGAAAAAAATATAATAATCATTATTTTGACGCTCCAAGGTTAAATATTTTATCGATTTAGTTACGTGTAATTCTGTAACCAGCTCCTCAAAAAAATATTCAAATCAAAAATAGAAACACCTCAAAAATCGTCCATAACATATCTGTACCCATGGAACGTCATGTAACACACGTCACATGGAACGTCATGTAACGTCACAGATTAATTTTGTTCAGAGAATAATCTAATTTGATTGGACGAGTCAACACGCAGAGGAAGATGAGACAGCAATACATAATTATTACCTAAATAATAATATTACATAAAACCGCATCTTTTTTGATTCAATCCATGCATGCTCTTTGGTGGTGGTTACTCTCGGTGGTGGGTTTCTTCATTTACAATGCAAATTAATCACACACATAAAAATAATTCAAATCTGTATTGAAATTTTATTTTTTTTGCCGTTTAACGATTTAGCATTTAACAATGAGTCAGTTTCAACACATGATATTCAATCTTTGTGTTTGGTCCACATATTATCATTTGTTTATGATTTATTCTCAGGTACATTTGTTTATGAATTAATGTCAATCTATTATTTGCGTTTGTATTTGAGATCCCCTATTAATTTTTATATGACATGCTCGTATGGCAGTAATGTATTGTTACGTCACGGAATTTGGAGTCAAAAGCATTTCTTATATACTTTAATGAGAGAGAAAAATTGGGAATCTTGTAATTAATAAAACTGATCAATAAACGCAAAAATTTTATTAACGTGTTTGATTATTGAAATACCTTCATTATATTTAATTTTTTACTCAGTCGAACAGCCATTTTTCTCATTGTAAGTAACAATATTTGAAAAAAAATATGCGTGTGATATTTGCACTCTAATCTATAATATCATTATGATCTTATACTAACCACTTTTTTTTTCCGAGTATCACCCAAAGTAACACTGCCCTATTACTAAGTCACCGCTGTGAATGTCACATCACTAACCCGGCAAAACGGCGGCCTGAGGAGCACACGCTTGGCATGTAAGTATTAAACTTTATTTTTTCTTTCATTTATATCACCCTTTGATGTACACTAGCGCCACCATCACATTTTTTAATTACTTGGCTTTTTATTTTAGTTTTCGCATTTATATAAAGAAATTGAAAAACATGTGATGGGGGGCAGGTATGTGTGTAGCGTTCCTTAATATCAAAGTTGTTAGTATTTACTGTTAAATAGAAGACTAACAAATGCTAATTTGTAGAAATAATTGTAGTGAAAGTAATGCTCACTAAAACATTGCCATTGCCTTTCATCGTGGCAATGCCGCCATCCTCCTCGGTATCTCATTTTTTATCTGTATACCTAGTTTTAAATTTAGTTTTTATAAATTTCATATTTTAGTTTTGTTAACAAATTAAATATTATTCAATAATTATGTAGGTACTTACATATAATTATGTCAATTGGGAAAAAATCGAACTTACATAAACAAAGCCGATACAAAACCGTAAACACAATTTCCAATGTCTTTTTTTCAACTACGCAACGGATCATCATCAAAGAATTCATTCAAAACATTTGAGTATTTCTCACAACCAACAAAACTAACCCTGCCAATGCGTCGCATGGTCCCTCCGACCGAAAAGGGCTAATAAGTGAAACAGAGATTTATGAGTGCGCAGATATGCAAATAGAAATTTGCGGTCCCTCTCGGTTAAAAAGACGGGCGACCCCGCGGGCAACTGTTTGCCCAACTGTCAAGGGACCGCAATTATTTCAGTGCATGTGTAGATTTATATATCACGGTGGTATTAATTTAAAGTTTTGAACTTTCTAGTCTGAAGAAAAAACATAGAATATGCCAGCCGCTACTTTTCCACAGATTGTAAAAGTCAATATGTAAGAATAGTGCTATAACCTGGAAATTTCTTTCTTAGGCAATATGCTAGCAACATATCACTTCTCACTCAAATCCAACAAGCCGGTAGCTAAAGGTATCTGTATGTCTGTCCGTGGCATCGTAGCCATACGGCTGGACCCATTGTGATAATGTTTTTTATTTCATAGAGCATTTAGTCGAGAGTGTTCTTAGCTATGTTTGGAAAATGTGCGTTCACACGTTTGGAAATCGTCAGCTCTTTTCTATCCGATGAGATGGTGTCCAGCGACTTCGGAGAGAGTTTTCTTAAATTTTTAATTTAGTATAAACAAAATAAAAATAATTTGCAAGCAAACTTTGCGATTTTCACAGAGCGCTTTTTGTTTCAGTACGGCTATCTGTCCTTTTCTAATGCATTAACAACGAGCACACATTCAGATCAATCCTATCTCACGGTCTGGAGCTCACGATTAATGCTTTACCACAAACTTAGTTTCCCTTGCACTGCAATACCTGATATTGTCCATATGTGAGTTTTGTTCAGTGGCAGCTTAGCAGTCAGATTGACAGTTAAGTGAGGTCCGGACTCGACTGTAGCTGTACTGTGCGGAGCGAAGTTTCAAACAACAAATAGAATTTCGTCATTTGTAGAAACAAATTAAATAGAAGTTTAATGAATGAATGAATGATTTATTGCTTGGTAGTTCAATACCCAGCTGAGCGAGGAAGTCATTGCTTTTGTATAGATTAGAATTCGATTCATTCAAATTCAAAATTCTATTTACAACTTATGATAAACTTTCTAATGACTACACATGATATACGTCAAAAAATTATTTGAAACTAAGTCCGCCGACTTCCAAAGAGTAGATGAAGAAGAAGAATTATATAATGTATCAGAATAATCAGAATCCCTGCCAACCCTCCCTGTGCAGCTAGTTAACACTGACCGCGGTCTAACGAGCGTGACGTCATGAATATGCAAGGATCATGGGACGATCCGCTTATTACCGGTCTGTCAATTTTTAAATATGGAATACCTTTTTTAAAACAAAACATTTAACCCTCTTTTGTTTTCTTTTTGCACGAATAAACCAATTTTGCGTAACCAAAGCTAAATGTATCTCTCGAGATAAAACACGTCCGAATTGGCACAAAGACATCTATTAACGGATAATCATATTTAATTTTCATTATAATATTTTTTAATTTTCAATACGATACTAATGACCTTGAAAAGTCACTTGTAAATGACAAGTTTCAAGAATAAAGAAAAAAAAAAGGCAAAATTGGCGTTTGGAAACTAGTTTAATGCATATAACAATGAAAATTAAGCTTTACCTAGTTCAGAGTAACTTTTATCCTATTTCGCATACTATTATTAATATAAACTTCAAAATACGCCGCAAATAACAACTCTAAATAAACCCTCGTAAATAAAAAATGAAAAAATGAAATAACAACGATCGATAAATCTTCGCAAGCGTTGCGCGTGCGCACAGTAGCGTCGCCGGCAGCGCCATCTGCCGCCAATTACCGAATCCATAAGTTAATTCTCTCGGATTATACCCTCAGGAAATAATCGCACTTTTTCAACACCACAATCAAGTGGAGAGTAGTATTTTTTGCAGGTCTTTTCGACCGCCTGCGCAGTGTCGGGTTACATTGTTGTGGTTATATGTTACACGCGCCCCTCTACAAATATAATTATATATATTTAGTGCTATATAATTTTGTGATAATGATTGAAATTTTGGATCAGAGAGTATCATTAAAATGAATTAATATTTTTTATTCTATACTGTAAAATCATTCATATTTCACAAACTCAAACATGATTTAATCAGGCTCGGGACTCCAAGATTCTATTGCTGTAGAAGAAACAGAGAACTCATTAAAATACATTTAGCTTCTGGATCAATAAAGTACATCCAAGCAGACAAGTCAAGAATCTGTACAATCGCGCACAGAGAGCACTCACGACGCATACAATCGTGCGCAAGAGTCGACAGACTATTGTGTTCAATTCTGTTGGTTAATTGTTTTTAATTCGATCTTATTGTAACTCTTTTAATTACGCCCACTGGCTAATGGGTGTCGTGGAGCGGAGCTCACGTTTGTACAGTCACCTACATATAACAATAACCAAAGTTGAAAAGTATTCTTTATTAAAGAACGCAGAGTAACTTTTCACTGCAGCGCACTGTACCAACCACGAATTTCGTGGTTATACGCCTTTTTAAAATAACAATATTTATTTTTAGTTTTCTTCCTTTATGAGTGAAATTTCTAATGATATCCAAAGAAATTACTAAACATTACTTAATTATCATACGTCTTAAAATAAATTTGGTAAAATAATTAAGATTTTTATACTCGTGTTATAAGTAGTTAGGTAATGAAACTTATGCTAAATTATAATTAAGTAAATATTTTGTTAGTTAAAAGTACAGACTTACATAAAAAAATACAATGTGTTTGCTCCTATGAGGTTTGCAGTTTTATCGACAAAGTTGCAAATTTGCGAACGAAATAATTATAAAACGCAAGATTAAAAGAATTTAAAACTATTTAGAAAAAATAACTACCATTTGTATGAGTTCATTTATTTATTTTTTTACATACATAGTAATTAAAGAAATACTGTATATTCTTAAATGTTGTTAATGACTCATAGAACCCGTCCATAAGACGTCTTTTCGACGAATATATAAATTTTCTCCAAAGATTTTTGTTGCCAACTGTATCGATGGTGCACAAAACCTGTAGAAAACTGTGTGTCGCGCCCTCATTTGGTTAATTCCGCACTGAGCGTCAATTAAAAGAGAATGACCCGACACCGGAATCACGACGAAATTAAACGAAACTTTTTAATGAGCTTTCGATTCATTATGCGTGAGCTTACCGTACGTTTATTTGAACTTTATGAAAATATGATTTTTCAGGATTGATGTCGCTTCACGAATATGCCTCTTTGGCAGTTCAGCAAATACTATTTTATTCTATTTTTTAATAAATAAAGCGACAACCTCCAACCAAAAAGTTTGTATGCTAAATATGTATTTGAAACCTACAGCAATACTTGATATAAGTATTTATGCAACTCATGCCTCCCTAAAAAATAAAAAACAAATCGGCACAACAACATCACCATGTAAACAGACATCCATTTATTAGGTTTAGTACTTGTTTAGTACTAAATAGACTTACATTCAACACCACGAAGCCGCAAACGAGTGTGCAGTTACTACTGGGGCGAGTATGCGGTAACCCTAAACTGCATGGGTGCCTCCCTCGAATCTACAGTCCGGCCGAACGCGGCCTTTTTCAAGAGTCCTATTTCTGTCCCTTTTCAACTTCTCTCTTTTACTTTACATTTCACTTTCTTCTCAGTCATAGAGCGGCGTGGCCCAGAATTCATTTTCCTACATTTTCTTTTCACTACGCTCTGTCTCAGGTTAATAAAATCAACGTCAAAGTTGACTTGTCTAACTCGCCCTTAATAAAATCAGCTATGAAGTTTTTGTTTTTTTAAACGGTCCATTTAGGTTGGACCGTTGCCATTTCCGGCCACCCTTGTGTTGCAATCCCTTAACATGCGACTTTTGGTTTGACAACCCTCTGATTTGTTGAGGGTGTGTGAGGGATTAAAAAGTGGAGGTGTGTCTCGAGATATAAACTTTTTTTTTGTGTTTTCATAGCTTAGAACTAAATTGTAAACAATGATGATTATCTACAGTTTTCATTTTCCAAAGTTACAATTACTAGTCCTTGACTTGAGTGCGGATCACATATTCATTCATTCGTTCATTTCACGACAAGCATCTCCCTTTGAGTATTATTATAAAATATACCAACAAACTTGCACATATAAAATTTGAAATTGTTTCTAAATATATTTCTATATAAATAAAAAAAATCTATAGCAAAACAATAGGTTTCTAAAGAAATCGTATAAAAACCATCTTTCGGTGAAAATATGTGAATAATTTTACAATTGTCTATAATCTGTTTCAAACAATAGCACGTATTTTTACACCGATATCCTCATGTCATAATCTCTGTTAGCATCTCGTGTGATCCCTCAGGGCGCGGATAATCGTATCTGCACACGTCACTTGGGCAACACGCCGCGGATCGACACCCCTGTCTACGTCAGCGCAGCGCAGTCACTGATTATGAATGTGGCCACTTCTCGAAACATTTTATGGATTATCTAATTCATTGAGACAGATAATATTTAGTAAAAAAAAACTTTTTTTTTAATAAAATAGGATAATTCTTAATTTGCATTAAATAGGGTACAATATGGTGTTAATAAATACAATTTAGAGATCCTTAACCTATACTATAATTTGAGCTAAGTAATTGAAACGGAAAATTGTACCAGTTATATTAAAAAATCATATTAGTTATAGAAAGTTATTTTAAAACATGAATTAAAAAACATTACTTTCTTAGACACATAAAGTTTGCCTTTTTTATTTTAAAAAAAACAGAGTAGAGAAGATTTTCTCAATCTATCAATATTCCTATCAGGCTTTTTTTTATAACAGCCAGTAACAAACATTGCACACCGTTGAAAATATAAAAAAATGCAGCATAAAATCAATCACATCATGCGATCGGAAAAAGCGTGCTAATCGAGCCATTAAATTGGGTTTCCAACGTTTAAGCTTATTTCGAAACTGCTGACTTGCTGACGCCTGGAGAGGGCGCACCGCCATTTTCTTTTTTTTCGCGCCAAATTTGTGATACAGTGTTAGCGACAAAATTGGATGAAACGTCGTTGGAACTTAGATACTTTATTACGAATGGAAATTTTTGTAAGTATGAAGAATGAGAGTGTAGATTTTATATAATAACTAGCTTCTGCCCACGACTTCGCCTGCGTTAATTTTCCGGGATGAAAGGTCCCTATGTCCTTCTACATACTTCAAACTACATGATGCAAATTTTCAAGAGGGTTCCTTGAGTAGATAGAGCGTGAAGAGGTAATAAACATACATACTTTCGCATTTGTAATATTAGATTGGATTAGTTTTGACACTTATTTTAAAAAATTGCTAAATTACTAACTTCTTCTTTTATATTTTTATAGTTAATGTTTCAGAAAATAATTACAATCAAAGGAAATAGAAAAAAAAACATCTTTTCGAATATTTAAATAGAACAAGAAAAACTACATTTATTTATTACACATATTATACTGTAATTTGGGTCACCATATAACTAAGACTACAAATAAAAATATGGTCCTCAAAAAATGAAGTACTTTATTAAATAATTAAGCGGGACATAATGAGGGTACAGTGCAACGGTGTCATGTTTCGACACGCGTCACACAAAGGACACGGGATTCAATCCCTCTGGTCCGCACGCTTTGTTATATTCCCTCGTTCTATCTGTAAGGTATATCGATTTTATCAGTGTTATATATCATTTTACAAGCGGAAAATAATGTTAAAGTATTACCTATTAAATAGCTAGTAATATTACCTATAGAATCTGGTCTGGTTGACTAATCCCTTAATCTTACCCTGAAATCACATCACCCCTATAACAAACTACACACTAAATAAACGTTTATTAAATTTATTCAAGAACATTTTAAAAATTTACTATTTCTCTTTATAGCCTACATATGGAAAATGTAGACTATTTCAAATTAGTATACAAACAGCCAGTTCTAACTTTAAACCATAAACAATGACAGACCGAACATTGCGTCAAACATAGGCCAGGTACAGACAATAGTAAAAAGTAACCATAGACAAGTCCACACGTATCACATGCGACAATACCTCGACTTTTTGCCACACACCATTCGCTCTTTGAACTGGGATTTTTTCACTCCATTCGTCGACATAGACTCGCTTTATTCACCCCGTCATCGAATAGGGTTGGCCCTTTTTGACGTTTTTCATTTCGTGCCATTTTGGCGGGACATGAGACATTGACGTTGATTTTCTTTGTGTGAAAATTAATATTCATTTTGTTTATATTTTGTTGTATATTTTAAACATTAATTAACAATTAAATAAGGAGCATAGTATTGTGTACAATAAGATAGATATTGGCTAATTGGCAACTACTTCTTATGATAATGTACTTTTAAAATGAAGCTTTCGCAGTCTGAAATGTGACTATCATTACCAAAAAACGATATAACCACTTGAATGTTAACTTAGTGCTTTTATTGGTTTTTCGCCTAGCTTCGCTATTAATTATAAAATAATAATAATACGTTGATTGTTTTATTACATAGTAAATTTGATAATTAAACATTATTTATAGCTACCTGATATTAACAACTGGTTCTATAAAACTGCCGTTCTGGTTCAGACCTTTCGAATTCCTAGACTTAATTATTAGTCCATGATCTATTGAAAATACAATATAAATTAATTTATATAATCTAAAGATCTTTTTTCTTAGATGGTTATGAAATATGGTTAAGAACGTTGATCAAAGGAAGTAATATTATACAATAAAAAAATTTTCGTAGACTTTCACTTTAAAACATTTTTAGTAGAGAAATGAGTGGAAACATAATTTTATTCGATTTGCAAGACTAGGATACGATATATAATATTTCCCGGATTAAAAATGCAGTAAAACTAAAATCTGTTTTGTACTTTTTGCTGTCAGTTGACACCCCTGAGCCTGACATTAGTTTCCAACTTGGACAGCAGCCGTCCTCCCATTTTGTGTACACTCGGACGAAATGTTTTATGTTTTCTCTCTAAATTGGCGCTGACTCTACATTCTATACGCGTCGTCCATGTATAATATTACAAAACAGTTTTAAAAACTAGTAACTTTAGGTACGACAATAATAGTGATAAAACTAAATATTTCAAAAGGCGAAAATACTACGGGATTATGGATATTTTTTATTAATTTTTCATAAATTTCACGTATGATTTATTTATGTTGAACTTTACAAAATATTCTAAACTTACACACCTATATAGAAACATTGACGTAACTGACAAGCCTTAAGCTTGTTTCCAGCAAAAACATTAAAAGTTGAACTTACTAAATTGGCACTCCAACCTATTGACCGGGCGATAACCATCAAAAAGCACGAGGTAGACACCGCATTGTATTGGGCACTCAATGCCCCTAGAAGTGGCTCCGTCGAGTAGCATCAGGGGTGTCAAGAGCGCGCTGATCTTGGTCGAACGCCACTAGCGCCCTCTAGTACGTGATTAAACCGGGAAATGTCAAAGTGCAAAGATCGGTCTTTGTGTACTACGCTTTAGAACTTCGCACGGACAGTAAATCATGCCATCTTAGGATATAAATGCGAAAATTTTGATTTTTTTTGTTGGGTTTTAGATTACATGAAAACTAACGTAGAACTTGGTAACTATAACACTATTCGAGTGGGATTTTTGATTAAGTTTTGTTTAATTATAAATTTATTCTAATTTGATTTTAACTTTAATGCAAAATAAAACAATACCTTATGTAATCCTATAACTTGACTATAAAGTAATAATAGTAATATCTAAAATTTTTACTAAACAAATGGGGAACCAGTTTATCAATAAAGTTTATACTTTCGATAACGAAAATATAAAATTGTATCGTAGTATAAGATGTAATATTTTTTAAATTTGGTGTGACGTGTGGTCGTCTGTATACGCCGTCAGTCAATGTTTTGAGGTTTGATATGTTCATTCATCAAAAATATGCTTGCGGCATGTGGGAGTAGGGAGATGAAGGCGTGACGCGAATGGAGAATATCTTGCAGTTCCTTATTTTGATTTTACATAGCTATACTACTTACTTTTAAGATTTCTCATGCATAGCAATAGACGGAAACATTGCAAGTGACATTTCTAAACTTCAACTTCAACCGATACATCTGTTATAAATTATACAAAATCTTACAAAATATAGATTATAATTTAAAATAAAAGTTTGACAATTCAACGGCAAATTTTCCAAACGTACCATATTTTTTCAGCCTTATACGCTATCAGAAAACTATTCCTTACATCGTATCAGAGCTAATGCTTAATCCTCGATTACTTCAACATGTATATTGATAGTATGATACGCTTCAAAACATACCTTAACTCAGCGATTACCTACACACACAATCAGCTGATCTGAAACGCGTCTCCATTCATCGTATCAGAACCCCAGTTCGGTGTCAATCCTCCGTTTTTCCGCCGCATCCGCGGTCAGGTCTTTGTTATTCAAATGAAACAAGCGCAGATGGGTAGGGGGAATAATTAACTGATGTGTTTTTAAAATACGCGCTTCGGACGCTACTTGACAGCGAGTTGAACGAACTGCTCGATTAATTAACATTATTAAAGTCGTAATTAAGTGTGTTATAGCACTTTTATAAGCAGTATTTTCTGTCTTCTCGAATTTATTTCAATTTATTTTTCAAAACTTTCTAAACCATGAGTGTATACAAATTGTTTTAAGAGATTGTTTTAACCAAAATACTAACACTATATTTAATGAATGGCATAACATAAACATTGTAGAATATCGCATAAATCGTTTCCAGAGATCCCTCGCTAGGTTCCCATACAATAACATGATTTAAACCAACTTTAAATTTAATCTCAGCACTCTAAAGAGGTTAGGATGCAGCCTAACAGGTGATTTACTTCGTCGTTAGTTCAGCTAATTCTTCCGCGTTCCCGCTTGCATATCTCTGCTCTTTCTATCTCTCTCTAGCGATCCCAGGCAACTTTACGACGTCATTACGGTTATCACAGAGATGGTACGGTACGCGGTGCGGGCGCACGAACTTTGAAACACAACTCGATCGTAAGTCGTCTGCGAATATGGTAGATACCCACGGGGATTTTACAATAATACTTATTTTATTCATACTAGTACTTAATAGAAATTCTAACTTCTGTTTTTATAATATTAGAATTGTAGCTGTATATGAAAATCTTAGAGGACCACGGGACTCCTCGTAATTAATAAACTCAATGACTCCACAGTCTAATTGACAAGCAAAATAAAGACATACACAGACGACTGATGACCGCATTCCAAATACCAGTGAGATACGAGACTACAGACAGCCCTCCATCTAGATTCCAGGTCTTCTTTGTCTGTTGAAAATCGTACATATAATATGCAAAAGTTTGTATGTCCACGATAAAACACGGGGCATTGAGTTGATGTGGTTTTTTGTGAGGAGATAGTATGAGAGTTCGAGAGTGACAAAATCTACATTACAGACGCAACAGCTGGTTAAAACTAAATATAATCATAAAATTATTATCTGTATGAAAGTCGTCTCTTTTTTTTTACTTGTTGTAGTACTATTTGTAATTGTTAGCATAAAAGCGTTATTCGTATTATTACAATTATTTTAATGTTGATTGATTATTGTAATTTATTACAGTGAAATCAAAAATCTATCTAATTTTGCTTTTAATCGGGTGTAAATAGACAAAAAATTACGAGGAGCTTCTTACAATACTAGTACGAAGGTATTATTATGTCGTCTAGTTATGCGTAGGTTCATCGGTATTATACGTAGCTGAACTCCGCACTTGTCCATGTCCACTATCAGTGACACTGACACTCGACATCTCGTTGTGTGTCGTGACACTATGACCCAGTTGTAAACTTCACTATTGTTCTGCTCTGTATTCAGCTTGCAATGGATACTTGACTCAAGTTCCGATGTGATTGTGACCTGTCTAAACCATTTCGAGACTGCAAAAGCGATTTTATTTCTAGAAACGTATCGCATTATGTTCACGACTGAATTGTGTATCAACATAGTTGAGGAGTTTCAAAAGTTGTTTTTTTGTAGAATATTTTCATTGACAGCATTCTTAGCTTTGGATCGAGACTGGTTTTCTATTATTTTTCATATTTTGTTGATTTGTCGTTAATAGATTTGGGTTTATTGAAAGTTCGTAATTTAGAATCAACAATATTAATTTTATATGGTGTAATAAAAAGAGTATACGTATTGAAGTCAAATAGCAACAACAAATACAACAGTACAAAAATACATGAGTCATAATTACGGGATAGGTGTCTCAAAATTACTTGAAAAATAATTAAATGGCTCATTTAGTGAATGTAAAATCTTTTTCGGATATAACTGCGATGAATAAAGATAAAATCTAACAAGCAAATAAAATCTAAGATCACTATCGTCAAGTAGCAGCATCTAACCAGGTTTAATTGTAGCCACTGCGGTAGCGAACAGGAATTTTTGTTGTGTCGTAAAGTAGAGGTCTGCGGCGGTAGCGCCACCCGTGGCGTTGTTTATATCATGCGATGTCGCGATAGCTGCGTGCGACCGTGTACACGGGCCCTTAGGTTTCACGTTTCGCGCCTATTCGATATTCGAATTTATTTTTAATTCGCACACTTGAAATTAGAACTGCATTCATACACGAAGGTGTCTATTTTATAGCCTAGTTTTAAAGCCTATAAGAATCACTATTACAAATTTTTAATTAGCATTGCCATATGCACGTTCACGGCTGTAACTTTATTCTTGTAATAAATTAAACAATAATGGCTTCTTGGATATCAGTTTATAATTTTTATTACTACTTCTTAGTTTTGAAAGTAAATCTTGGAACATCAGATGTCCCTTTTTTTCGAAGCACGCGACAACAAACGCAGCGTGCCCGGCAGATCCCATCGATGAAAGTACAAAAACCATTGTGCCAACAACAAAACCTATTTACAAATACTCGCGCGCCCGCCCACTCAAAAGGTGTTTATTTAAAAATTTCGTTACACAATACGCGCCGTCATATTTTTTCCGTTCGCGCCATTTAATGCTATTTCGAAGCATTAGATTCAAAAATCCGCGTCCAGCTGACATTATAAAAATAGAACGACACTGAACCTTTTACAGACGGAATAGGAGTATTCGGATTTTAAACTGTTGGAAATACGATTTCGTGAAATATTTTTTTGATGAAAATGCTGGCCGTTTCTTTTTTTTTCATCGGACACGTGTTATGGCGTCCAATTTGTGTCTATTGATTCTTTGTTAGTTTTGTATAGAGTTTATCACTGTTACAGTGATTTGTAAGCTTTTACGTTTTCTATAGAAGATGTCAGACATTCGCGCCTTAATGTGGTTTTTAGTACTAGTTTTTTTTACCTTTCATTGTTGACCCTGTTTTCCCAATAACTAAAATTTCTCCTATTTCTTATCAAGTTATCACACATGTCATGTGTCAGTTGAGGTTATTTTTCCACGCTTTAATACATTTTCAAGACATCTTGCGAAACGCGTACATTATGTACGCAAATAAACATCTCAGATTAGATAAGGAGGGTGTTATACCGAGATTGGGATCTGGGGATAAACACCTATTGTCGTCTCTAAATTTGTTTCGCTATTCCGGATCTCCTCCCAAGATTATTTTACGGTTGTCGCCATTGTCGGAGTTTGAATCGGAAATGTTTTCAATACCGTATCGTAAATTGTGATAAGGTTTCCATTTCCATATAGGTGGCGCTTTGGGTGCTAAGATCCTACTGCTTTTATACATGTAAGTCTAGACTGCTCATATAGAAATTTGGGATAGAAACGAGTTACATTAGCTAGCTATTAGTTACTCTAAATCATGCTAATAATATCATACTGAATTTTTTAAACTAAATCTAAATGTTTTGACATTTCGATAAATTTTAAAAATATTTAAACATAATAAGTATATTTACGTAGGTACCCCATAGATATAAAAACATAGTTGTAAACAATTTTTGTGACGACTAAAATTATAATCAATAATTTTAAACAATAAACAAAACGCAATTCAATCGATACAATTTCGAATATGGAAGGCCCTCGTGTGCGCGTCAGTTATAACGAGATTCGGGACATAAAGAGGCATTATGTCTATTCATGTAAAGCCGCTTTCTTCATTGTTAGAGGATCATCCCGCGCAGTGTAAACACCTGGACACCTACGTTATGACGTAAAGTATAAAAGATTCAAAAATTGCATTCCGTAAAAAAGTCTTGAGTCCGAATGAAGATCCATTCTTAGAATAATACTACAAATTAATATTTAAACACGACAATACATTTTAATATAATTGTAAAAAATTCTTGAAATAAAACTTAAAATCACAACATACCTATTTAGTAGGAGAAACTCGAACGCCGCGTCTGTCTGTTTCTAAGCTTCTTTTAAACCATGCAAAGGATTTTGCTCAAGTTTTCATTGATCATGACATAACTCATTACCCAAGGTAAAATGTAGGTAGATAGGTAAAGGTAGATATATAAAACAGCCTATGAAATCGGTCGAGCCGAGTCGCTAGTTAAATATAAATCAGTACAGTAGATAAAAATTGTTAACAGCAATTCAAACCCTTGATTTAAAAAACGTCAATAAACACCCGCATACATTTAATGATCAACAATTATTATATTTTCACGAAGAATACACGAATATGAGTGAATGCGGGCAATCGAGTCAATCGAGTAGACTCGATTCATCGCACCCTTTCTCGATTCTTTAATGGAGCGCGATGGAATTCGTCGTGCTCACTGAAATCTGATGGGGGAATTAATGATAAGCTATAACAAACAATTACGAGTATATCTATTGAGGTTGATGACCTCTGGGAAATTAACGACATTATGGGAAGTATTATATAATCTGTGACAACACTAAAACATGTCAAGAAATTTGTTAATTATAAGAGAATCCTTGACATTTCGACAATTGTGAACTATGCGACTATTGGTCTTTTAGCAAATTGGATATTCTATGTTGTTGAACAATTTTGAAGAGTACATTGTTGATAAAAATATATATCAAAAGATGGTGTAATAATAAAAAAATCCAGGATTTTTCCAAAGTCTGACGAAAACCCAACATTTGTAGATATAAAACCCATCCGTGCTATGGTGGTACCGCGAACGGTTTTTATTGAATTGTTATAATTCTTCACAAAAAAAAATGTTCACAATATGTACCTAAATTAGTTTTATCTTGCATCTACAAATTCTCTCTCAGGTTCCGACTTCATACTTTTTCGTCGTCTACACCCTGAAATAAGATCGTTGTCGGTTGTTTAGTACCTAACTACATTTAGTGCCAGCAAGGATTGGACAATGAATACAATCAATCGCTCACATTAACTAGAGTTGAAGCTGGCGCCGCGACCGTGCGTTGTCTGGCCAGGAATTGATGTCACAGGTCAGATCTGTTGACAGAGATCTGATATATTTATCTATTGTTATATTATTGTGTATAATATTAATCTCCTATGTACTGTGTTGTCTAGATGATTGAGACTATATTACTTTTCGTATTCTTTTGGCAGAGCAGTCGTAGACTGTAGCTATGCATTTGTCTCGAGCAGATGCTTAGCAAACATTTTAATTAAGAGATAGGATTGTCAAGACTTTTATCCAATCGGTTCAACGCAGCGAGTACTTCTCCCAAGACCTGAATCCATCGTTTCATGTTATTCTAACATGGAGGATCCTGCTAACAAATTGGCAGGTCTTGATACCGTGCTCATTAATCGTGATCATATGTTGACCGAATTAATAATACAAACGTATAAACATTTATCTGTTTCATTAACTAAACATCAAATAGCCATAGATAAATTTAAACCCGTCAGTGTCAAGCAAGACCCATAGTTGATTAACACAATTTTTCCAACACGGGGTCTTAACGACCACATTAGAAGCTTAAGGGCCGTCGAATGACTGCAATGTACACGTTTGTCCCGGAGGTCATTTCAATTAATCTATATTACATTGTTACAATGTACTGTTGGCGAGTTAATTGGTATTGGGCTGCTTTGGCTGATCTTTGGTCTGTCGATGGTGCCTTTCGATTTAGCAGGGTTAAGATTTGGGGTCGGGACTCAGATTCGTAACATTATTGTCTTGGCGTCTGGTGTTGATGGAGTTTTAGTAGCGTGGCTTTGTAATTGTTTAATCAAACAGTTCAAACTACAACAACAAATAAAGTTCACTGTTTAACAAAAGATTGATCAAGAAAAAAATATTTGAACTTTTGGGACTATGGGACCAGAAATCAGAGGCTTTTTCAAAATGTAATTTCAAGCAGATCCGGGCATCGCTTATTCACAGCTAAGAATGCATTCAAACGTTCAGATGAGAAAGGGAGAGAGTTTCAACATCAATCGCTATATATTCATTAGCAGTCTTGGAATTGGAGCTATCCTTGATTACGTAGGTATACTGTGTTATTTATTATTATTTTCACTAAACTAATCTGTAAAATTACAACTAGACAAGTCGAACTACAACCATTACCATCATCAAAACAAGTTGAACATCTGTAAACGTTAGTGCAGGCCTCAATTCTTATGCAATTATGATTTTAACTGCTTCTAATGACGTTGACACAGATGACCTAACCTCCCAAAAATCCAAGACGCCTCAAACTGCGTACGACGTATCAATTGTTACAGTTACAGCAGCTGTGGCAATTAGTACAAGTGCCTACAATTGACGTTGCGTCACCTCTCAGACAATTACGATTGATAGCGACTTTTCATGAATGGAAATTTAGGTTACTTTACATTTGAATTAGATCTATGATATGATCTATTATATGATCTATGATATGATCTATGATATGATCTATGATATGATACAAGCATTATAATAATCCATAGATCTAATCTCTTCATTCCTTACTCCGTGTCCTTATTGATGTAAAGTTTGCGATGCGACGCGATACGAAAATATGCTACTATACAAGACACATACGCCCATACTGTTACGAACCCTTAAGATTTTTTAAATTTATCCTTTTTTCGGAATTTATTTTTACCTCTTTATTTTTGCTCGAACCAATACCAACACGCCAACTTTACTGAAAAGTGTTTTTGATTAAATGAGTTCCAAGTTTTTAAAGAATGGTCAGATTTTGCCGTGGGCAGAGAAAAGTGAAATATGTTTTCAAATTATCTTCAAAAGTATGCATAAAACTATGTGTAAAGTCACAACGGCTTCACAATTTTATTTGTAGAGCTTCAAAAAACCTTGGTTAGCCACAAGTTTCACCGACTGCTCGAGACCTCAATTAATATTCACTTGCGGGCAAGTGGGTTAATTTTTAATTACAACTGAACTGTCGGCTTGTCAGCTGCAATGTTCTGTGATGTCTACTTGTATTCGTAAAGGATCATTACAAACTTATGTAAGACTTCACTTCAATATTTGTTTATTGTTGTTTTGGAATTATTTTTAGTTTTTGACTATTAAGAGTAAATTAAATATTTCAGTTATTAAATTTATTTCATTAAAGTTGCTCGATATATTTTTTTTTATTTCTCAATAATTAAAAAAAATCGTCAAACCACACCGGAACTACTTAAAGCTTTCTGTAAATCTTTCTTTGATCCAATAATTCTTTTTAATTCAAGCATATTCATAATTATCACTGACATGTTCGTGACATATTCAGTTCCCCTTAAAGTACTATATGGTTTAATTAAATGTCTCAAATTGTTAATTATAGGTATAAAACGTTTTAATTTAGGGGTCGGTTGTGATGTACAATTAACGCTACGTTGACATTAATCGAAATAACTACAGTTTTGGATTCATTTAACATATCTACTGTTTTATTGTAATGACTGACTAATAAATTGTTCCAGATATACCTAATTCTATATGTTTAACAAAATCCAGGCATTATTACAAACTTTCACAATTATAACATTCAAAATGATATAATAATTAAATCGCTAAAATTTCCAGTCTACAGAACGGGTTTTGACCTTATTACAATTGTTATTATCAGGCTCTCTCTCATCTGAGCGTTTTCCTGGTACTTCCTCAGCCGTTGAGCGTCGGAGTCCAGGGTCCGCTTTCCTACTTTTTGTCTCCACTTCGTCTGTCGGCATCCCTAGTTGTCAGAACATTATCTGTGAGGATAATATCATCATTGATAAATAAAACTCTAATAACATGTCGCCGAGAAAATTCGCAGACTTCCATCTGCACAATATCATTATGACCGCTTTGTTTTCCGCGATATTCCCGCGTCATTTCGGGAACAATAAAAAAAAATTAATGTTGCCACAATATCGACCAAATGTACCGAGGGCTGGGTAATCGCATTAAGACGGCCTGCGCTCACGGGTTATTATCTTTATTCGTTTTTATTTCGGGGTTGCCAGTTGCAATGCCGGAAAGGATTACTTTTTTCGTCTTTGCCTGCAGATCGGAATAAATACAGATTAGCGGTTGTTGCATTTCCTACATATTTTAACAATTATATTATAATAACACTAGTACTAGTGTTAATATAATAGATACTGTCAGTTTGATTTATTATTTTTTTTAAATTGTCTTTGTACAATTTATGATATCCTGTACGAATCTAATAAAACAAATTACAAGTAACGAAATGTATGTATGTAGTTACGTGCATACATTTTATGCAACACTAATTATTAAACATTAAATATATAATATACAAGTAATTGAGAAATAGCGTTAATGTTTTTTACTTTATATAAATATAACGATTATGTATATATAAATATAAGAAAAAAAAAAGAACTTTATTGTTCTTGAATCTTGCTTATTCGAAGGTAAACAAAGCAAGAATTTAATGTAGCAAAATATATTTTTCTGTTACATTTAACTTATTTTATGTCATCATCATCTTAACCGCCGCAGTTTCCTCAGACATTAGGAAAATAATATAGATTTACATTCGGCGAAGGGTCGAATTGTTTTGGCGGTAAAATCTACGATACGATCAATTTTATTTTGATTTGAGAATCTGTATTCGGATTCACACAATAATACTTTTTTTGAATGGGCTAATAACGAATTGCAGTTTGTGTATTCTCACACGTGTGGTTCCGCCCTAGAATTGGACCACTCCATATTCTCCCATGAACGTCGTACGAAACGATTAACAACTCTCAAAATGCATAGCTTAATCAGCTGACAGGCAGCAATAGAATTCCCAAGAAGAGTAGATATCGGCCGGATCCTTTCTTCGGACGATTTCTTACACTGACCCCGGGTTTCGCGGCTTCACAACCCAAATGCAACCAGGAATAGAATGTTTTTATGGTTAGTCAAATGAGTAAATTTTTAACCAATGTCTCTTTCTGGTTCTCAGATGCGTGCGGCCTATCAGACGTGCCGCATATAGAGAGTCTCCAAGAGAAGTCCCAGTGTGCGTTAGAAGAATACTGCAGGAGTCAATACCCAAATCAGCCCACCCGCTTCGGGAAACTTCTCCTACGGCTTCCTTCCCTCCGCACCGTCAGCTCCCAAGTCATCGAGCAACTGTTCTTTGTGAGATTAGTGGGGAAGACTCCAATTGAGACCTTGATACGGGACATGTTGCTGTCAGGTAGCTCGTTCTCTTGGCCGTACATGGCGACCATGTGACACACAATGTGGCGGCAGTTGGCGGCGGCATGATCCACGCCCTACGGTTTCCCGCCGTACCTGCCTCAGCGCTTCGACTTCCAGAGGTACCAGCGAGAAGCCCCGGAGGACGCTGTTACGTCCTCCAGCGAATTCCACGAAAGCGAAACACCAGCAGAAGAATATTTCGGGTCGCGAACAAGCCGAGAGGACAGGCCTGATCCGAGCACCAATTTTGATCCAATCTCCGCGTTCTACGCCCCGAAAAATGATGAGAGTTTCGAAGTTGCGACCACAACGTCGAACGAAACGCAGAAAAATGCTCAAAAGGGTTCGATGATGATCGACAATCTGCTGAACATCAGACAGGAGTGCTCCATGCCTGAGATGAAGTAAATTAGGCTTAGTTGGGTCAGTAGCAGGGACGGGTTTGCGCTCAACATTTTCCCAGTTTATTCTCTTAAATTCCCAAATATTATTTAAGTTTGCGGCGGATTTGTGGTAATCAATCGGGAAAAAATTGAGCGCATACGCATCTTTAGGTCAGTAGTGTTATTAGTTCAACTTTCTTTGTTCCTCTGTAAAAATGTAGGATAGATTTAATATTTAACGTTGTAAATAAAATGTTTTTATTATTGTAAATGTATAGTTAGAAGGTAAGAGATAAAGCTGTTTTCTACGATGTTTTTAGTTAGAGAAAGATTCTGAAATGAAAGTGAACTTTATGATCTATGTATGAAGTTGGTGTCAAAGAGTATAATATCGTACTGAACGAGAGTCAATGTACCACAAAACGACCCTGATAGCTCATAGAGAGGCCATTATTTATACAGAGACAGAACGCGTAGTCTAAAATAGTTATACCAGTGGAAAATCTGAAAACAAAATCAGATCATAACAAATTAGAACATTTGACCTCCCCTCGGGATAATATACCCATTTTCACAAACTGTAAAGCCGTCAGTTTTATTTATTATTGTAAAATAATTCTAGAACAATCATGGATTGTCATACACGCAATAAATTTATACTTCATCCGTGCAATCTTCGTGTGTAGTTGTGTATAGATTATAATTACGTATGCACAGACAAATGATAGATTGAGTGCGGCTCGCCAAAAACAAAAAAAAATAAAAAATTTTCAAGCAAGTTTAAATTGCTTAAAAATATGTTCTTTTTTGCGTCAGAGTTCTGACAAAATTGCCTGACGTAAAATTATCACTTCGCAAATGTGCACTTCATAAATTTTTGATAAGTGTACATTTTGCGAATTGCTCATTTTGCGTCAGACTCTGCCAAAAGGTATCAAGCTATCAAAAGTAGTAAGCACAATTTTTTGTCATTTTCACGTACGATGGTGTTATCTTGGTTGTAGCCGGCGACGATTTACATTTGTCTGTGTAATTATGCATTTTTGACATGAATTTATGTACAATACTGTAACATAGTTGTGTGACCTGGAAACCTAATTATGTCGTCGACTGTACCTAACACGTGCATTTCAATAAAAAGGGGATTTCTATCATTTTATGCAAATGTAATTAAGTGTTTAATTAATACCGAAATGGATTATTAAAATTGTAAATCTTTTCTATATACTGGTGCTCTACACTACTTATTTTTCGGAGTATAGGTACAATTCCTTTATGAAGGCATTTAAATAAATTATCTATATAATCTCAATTACGTAGGGAACAAAAATGTTTGGACGTGCCCCGCCTGGCCCTGGCCGAAGGGGCAATGTTGGCTACGCTCGAATCGAGAGAGAGAGAGACACATCGAGAGAATCTCAATATGTCAATAATTATTACTACGTACATTAGTATAATATATATTTGAAATTTCCACTTTTATTTATATTGCAATATTTTTTACTTGGTGCTTTTGAATATTTTTTTTTATAATATACTTCTTTTTTGTCAATGGAATTATGTATTTGAATTCTGAAACCAAAAACTTCTTTACATAAATATTACTTAACTATAGGTATATAAAATTTATTATTTTTTGTTGTAAAACGAATTATTCAACGTAATTTCTGAAAATATTTCTTAAATTATAATATCTTATGTGAAGAGACTGTAGAAATTTTATGTCTAAACTTCATATTTTGACGTTTACACTATTCATTAACACTATTAGTTTAAACTTATTCTGGTTCTAAAGAAAAAACTTACGCAAATTTTCCAAGAATTTTCAAAAAGCATTCTTAATTTAGAGTTAAACTGCCAGATTTTAAATATATGTTTAACATAACAATAAAGAAACAATGTAGTGAGAAAACAATTTATTTAAATATTATTTTATTTTTCTTTAAAAATGTAGGTAAACATAATTGTAATTTTGTCTTGTTATTATTTAGTCTGAAGAATGTAAAACAGTGAAAATGTCTTTAAATTAAACACATTTGATTACAAATATTTGTAAGTATGATGATTTTTGTTCGGAATGTGTACATTTCCTGCCGAATTGTATGACTTTTTATGAGAAGCAATGTATTTATTCGCAATAATTGTACAAAGGTTGTAATATACGGTCTGTGTGTACGAGACAGTGTTTGACAAGCGTAATTTGAGGAATAAAAGATGTCTCTATGGATTTTGAAACCTTTGTTTTTTTTTTTAACTTTCTATATAAGTCCTACTAAAAACAATATTAGTCATGAATACGATAATAAGAATTTTCACTACATAAGTTTAAATTGAGATCAGTCTGTCAAAACTCTTTGGGTTCTTTGAATTTATTAGGGTTCCGTACCACAAAAAGAAAAAACGGAACACTTATAGGATCACTTTGTTTTTTAAGTACACAATCCTTTTAGAAGATTACTTGCAATGTAAGTAAACATTTAAAACTGACCCTTAATCTATGCTGCAATCGAGAAAAAAACAAATTTTGATTTATAATTTCAACAATTTAAGTAAACCTTTTAAAGCTTAGGCCAACTCACAATATAAAGTCAGACACTACATACCTGATTTAAGCTTTCTTTGTGACCTACATTTTTATCAAAAATAATATACACTCGAACAATAACCACCTTTATTGGAAGTCGGTTGAAAATAGCGCTAATAAAAACTATCGCTAGGGTACAAGCAAAGGGGATCCCTAAAAATCCTTTCCTAATTAGTCCGCCACGTCACGCGCACCAATCAGGTGCGACACGGACACCCCACGCTAATTGGGAACAAGTTAGTGGATTCCCACGCGTGGACAAATCACGGATCGCGTGTGGGCTACACCTGTGCACTTCCGAGTTGTGGTATCCCACGATTTAGTTAATTGTTGTAGTAGTTTTATAGGTTTTTATCTGATGTCATTTTTTGCATATACCTTTAGGTATATATACCTAAATATAATTTTATAAGTAAAATTGTATTAAATTATATATAATTTAATACAATTTTACTTATAAAATTCTGATATATAATATATCGGATGCTATAGATCTTGTAAAGTGACGAAATACTAGTAAAACGGACTCTGAATTTAATAATAAAAAGGAAGTTTATGAAAAAAGAGCTCAAATTTTTCACTCAGGTACCAATTTATTTATATAGCCGAGAGTTAAAAATTTTGACATTTCTTAATAGAATACATGCTTCTTTCATCATGCAAACATGCTTTGACAATTTGGCTAGTATTTAAATAGCCATATTTTACACACAGTCCTTTACATCACTGAATATAGGCCGCAAAGTGATTCAATTTAGTGTACCAAGCCGCTCAGAGACAAGATACTTACCGCACTGCAATTGTAATTAATTGACATTAAACTATCATAAAAAATCCTATAAATTATTATAAATGCGAAAGTTTGCGAGGATGTATGTTACTCTTTCACGCAAAATCTACTGGACCGATTTTTATGAAATTTGAAACACGGGTAGATTATAACCTGGATACTTTTTATCCCGAAATTCCCATGGGAGCGAAGCCCTGGGGCACGGTTAATATAAATATATATATAGAAGGAGATACCAAATTTAAAAAAATAAAATAAACTTTTAAACGAAACATTATTTTTTATTTATTAAAAAAAAACAATATTAAAAAAACTATCAAAAATCACTACCACCTGTCCACGGAAGTCACCCACCTGGTAGGGTTGCCACCATCGGAATGTAGTTCCGCTGATTCACGTCACCGTCACACGTCAATCACTGAGCTGTGACGTCGTGCGTGACCAACCCTTAGATTTGGTCATTAATTTGTCAATTGAAGGGGCGTCACTCGAAATGAAAGGCAATGCTGTATTTTTGTAGTATCTCAGTCGTCGTTCGTCTTGGTGTTGGAAATCCCAACACTAAATTATAGATTTTTGCATATAGCAACACTAACGCTAACATTTAAAAAATGTCACTCTTCAATCACTGTCTTTCGTGCGAATAAATGTGCTCCTGCAACTAAATTATGTATTTATTTAACCAGCTTCAAAAAAGCACTCACAGTCCATTGCACAACGAGCCAACATTTGTACATTGGTCCTTTGAGCCGGATATGAACCAGTGACCTATACCAGTACAGTCCACTACACAACGAGTGAACATTTATACACTTGGTCCGTGTCTCGTCCAGCACCCTGGCCCTAGTCGATAGTCCAGATAGTTTTTCTCTCCAGTCTGTCATTTGTCGGGTTTATTTATAAAAATTCATAAAGTCAGACAAGTGTATAAAATGGCTGAGCGAATCTATGAAATTTATCGTTTTGTACAGAGATATAAGAACAATACATTGATGTTCTTATATCTATGGTTTTGTAGCTGTAGGTATAATTTTCATTATAGCATATTGGGCAAACGAGCGCTCGTATAGGGGTTGCCTAATGGTGAGCAAACACCCATGGACTCCAGCAACTCGACACGGGTCACCGATGTGTTGCTTACTTTTTGAAAAAGCGATGCTATTTTCTTGAAGGCTTATCAATAATAAAAGTATTGATTATTACCTGCTTGACTCTAATCTAATTTTGGAAAATTTATTTGACTTCTTAACTTTTGGGCTTGTTTTTCTTGTGTGTTCTCCGCCCTAAAATAGGACTACATGTTCATGAAAACTAGAAAAAAACAACAGCATTCCTAGAGAAGGTTAACGTCAGGCTGTAACGCCTTGTCGCCTTGTTGATATGTAGCGACTAATTTACAAGCAGGCTGCGATATACAAAAATATGTACTGTTGATATTGTGAAAAGGCTTGTATAATTTGTCAAAATGATATTTATCAATCAATTACCAAAATCAAATATTAGGCAGGTGCAATCAGCGCATGTCACAGGTCAGGAGTCGCCAACCGCCGGTCACGCTCGGCGCTCCCATTGTGTCCCGACCACAGACAATTATATCAACCAACGCACTGATTTATTATGTAACGAATTTGTTTTGTCTCCGATTTAAATGACAATATTCGAACGTTAAATTTTATGTCGTCAAGGATGATATAGGTGCCAATCTGCCAATGGTCTGACAACTAGAAATGGTGCGAAGTTAAGACGAAAAAGTAGGAAAGCGGATCCTGGGCTCCGACACTCAATGGTTGAGGAAGAAAAAGGGAAAACACTCACATGAAAGAGATTCGAACGGTTTTGCTAGATGAACTTTAACGTTTTTGTAGCGCGAATAGGATTCCAACTTAAGACCTTTTGATTTCAGAATATATAATTTATCCACTAGATACTTTTAAGGCTACCTTAGGATAATCATGTAAAATATAAAAGATTGGAGTGGAGTCCAGTGCGCCGCGCGCCGAATCTTCACCTACACTTTGGAAGTCTACAGTAGACTTAGGTTGAAGTCATTTTTTGACATCAATCGACAAAAAGTCGCGATTCTACAAATGTTAGGCATTGGAACATCAGTAAGTACCCACCGTTTGAAAGTATTAATTTATCATGTGGTGGTCTAGTAGTTTAAACGCCTGCATGTGAACCAAAGTCTCAGATACGAATCCTACTCGTGCCACACGTGTTTTTATACTTTGATTCATATAAGTACTATTTACATCCCGTGAAGAAAAATATCGAGGAGATACCTGCACTCGAGTTCATGGTTTATCAGCATGTGTGTGAAATTGAGAAGGCAATGGCGACACTCCATTAATATAACCCAGGACGTCATTCCATTTGCTATATTCCACTTTTGGCCACGAATCTCAGATATGAGAAATCACTACATAGTATAAAAAATGTTACCCTCCACGTCTGTCTGTTCCTAAGCTTTCTTCTTTTAAACCACAGATTTTATGCAGTATTCACTGTTATTTAGACATTTTGTTCCCTAATATTTATAGACTTCGTGCGAAGCCGGGGCGATTTGGTAGTAAGATAGTATATGATAAGATATATAGTAACAACTACCAACTAACATTGTTCCTACTAAACTTTATCAGCTTTTGAGCATAGAGGTTGATGTCATTTAATTATTTGCTCGGATAGAAGAATACTACAATGTTAACTAAAAAGAACCTGAAACTAGATCACATAACCTCTCTTTCTTAATGAGCCATCCCTTTCAGTTTCAGGCGGTGGGCGGGGCAGAGGTCGCCCAATGAGGTCACAGGTCACGACCCCCGACCTCCGGGTCACGGCGCGCAAACTCGCGGATCGTAGCTCGATTGATTCGTGCCTACAGTTTGACGCCCCTGACGGTAAATAAGGTAAGGTAGGTAAATGTCGTGGCGTATACAAGCCTTAACGAGGTGTATTGGAGTTGCACTAAGAGCTTAAAGATGAATCATTTTGAAGCAAATGAATATGTTGATAAATTTTTAGCACGTACTTTATGAAACACGTTTGTTTTGTGCGTTTTTAATGTGTAGTACAGCAACCATGTACTTAATCTTCACAGATCTTCTGATTTGTTGTGAGGAATACTCCGATTTCGTTATAAGCTTATTAGATGCCTATTTTACGTCTACCCTCTTTAGGAACGGTATTATTTCCTCTCTTAAATCAAGATTTCTTAGTACTTAGCCGACATCGTACACGTACGGAAGAATATTGAGCGGAGTTTTCTGAAGCGGGAACAAAACGACGTCCTAACTAAGAAGGCATTTTGTTCCAGTTTAGTCCAAACACACGATCACTATTTTCCCACATTCACATTAAGAAAGCATTATAAAAAAACACCACGTCGTAAAATTGATCGACTCAATTGACGCTTCTTATCTGATGTTTAGAAAACATAATCAATCTAATAACATCATTTATATCAATAAGGAAATTTCAAAAACATCTTTTCTCTCGCGGTATGTGTGGAGATGGACGATAAGACGGACAGACAGACAGATATCTGGCAAACGGTGCTGTGCTTGTACACCTAGATGATTGTTGCTATCGAACAGCGGCATCCGTAGAGTGTTTATTCTTTTAAAAAAATTACAAAATTTGTCTTATGCATTTGCATCATGAAATTATTGTATATCTTTATTTCCAATTTCATTTATGATAATGGTCTGTTTCTGTGTTCGTGCCCCTTAGACCTGCGATGCAAGCCTAGTGTTGTCCATTTAATATTACAACAGTTTGTAAGCATAATTACACAGTGATTGTCTATGTTCAGAGTTTCTTGTTACTTTTTCATGCAAAATCTACTGAACGAAAAAAACATTAAAACTAAAAAGAAAAAAAAAACTCACTCGTAGAGTCAGAAAATACAGTAACTACAACGTACGTTTTACTCCTATTATTTCACCTCAGCAGCTCTCAGGGGCGCAGATAAGTCTTTCAAATTGGAATAGTCGCCTCCACGTCTTCCACTATCCTCAAGCCGTTCCTAATCGCGCGGGTGGTCGACTCTGATTGTGATTGACAGTCACACGTCACAGCCTCGACTCGCGCAGTCGAGCCGACCACATTGGAGTCCATACATTACTTGTTAATAGCCATGAATGTGGATGAGGACCTCGGTGACGCAGTGGTTCACATGCTCCGCCTGCGGCGGTTAAGCATTTTTTGCAATGTTTTGTCGTTTGCGGGATGGGTGACCAAGAATGTGTAACTCAGATGCTCAGGAAGCTTTACTTGTATTTGGAGTAATTATTATTCCACAAATCTTGTCATAGATACATTCATTAACCCATGCCCAAACTAACCTCAAGTAGACTACTTAATATCAAAATAAATGCTAGTATCGTAGTAAACCTAAATACATAGTTAAAAATACTGGTTTTTGGATTTATATCTAATGAAAAGAAAGAATATCACAAGTTGTTTCCATTACTTTTCTGGCCATCTCCATATACCTTCGTGTGATACGAAGATTTTACAAAAGACGTTATCCTAAATATTAGCACGCAATGTACTCGTCCCTTAGAATATTTCAGTCTAAAATAGGCTAACTAGCCAACACACTGTATCCCAAACGAAGGCTTTGTGTCTTCAAATAGATAGTGCAGTGACAGTAAAGGATGCGCTTGCGTCGCTCTGGGCACTAAGTATTGTACACAACTGCCGCGTTTCAAAATCAAAAATCAAAATCAAATCATTTATTCAGAAATTAGGCCTTCACAGGCACTTTTTCACGTTTGTGAAAAAGTTTACGATGTTTACCAAAGCTACAAACTACTAGCATTTCGGAACGACCACTGCTGAGAAGAAATGCCGAAAGAAACTCATTCAAACAGTGTTGGTCCCTATTATGCCAGAAGGGCTTACCATTTTTTAAATATAAATTTATGTTTCTGTTCCTAGTATCCTTTCTATAGCCCTTGTAAAGAAATTGCTAAGCTAATATTTAAAGATGCCGAAGACCATGCGAAGTGTAGAAGAAAATTCTGTCGATCTATGAGATATCTATGAAGAAACCGTGATAACGCTCACAAGAGAGAGTAGGAGAGGAAATACAGATTGCTGAGTTTCGCACTCGTTTTGTGGAATGATAAACACACAAACCCCGCGCTTTAAATGTTTTTCGAAGGCATATTGTGGTCATGACTAGTTAATTATATGTCACTTAAAGCAAATACATAATTTCTATAAATAAAATTTTAGTAAGTAACGAAAGGAAGAAGGAAAGCATTCCTAGATGAAATAATAGAGAAGGCAGGCTCCGCCGACAAGAACAAAGTTCTTAATTTAATTGATGATGATGGCGTCTAGACAAAAAAAAACTATCACACAGAGCATATGTGATAGTTTCGCAACTTTTATTTGAAGAGGATTGTAAAGTTTTCCCTCCAATGACACAGCAGACTTAGTCCCCTGATTGTGTAGTGACAGACGTTAAAGGATGCACTGACGTGCGCCTGAGCATACCGGGAAGTAAACTAAACGATTGTTACTATTATATTGATGACATAGTGTTGATCGCTATTCCCATGGTGTTACCGATACGCGACATTGGAGTAACATGTAAGATACCTAAATAAATAATAATAAATTAATGTAAATATATATATAGTGATAAGAATATTAAAACAATGGGAATATACTTAATCTGAAGACATTTATTCTAAATCAAAATTCTAATACACTTTTAAACCCCGGGCAGTAACCGCGAGACACAAACGTCACACTGCAAAAAATTATAGGGATGGGACACGTCGCGCGCTGTCTCCACTAGTGCAGTGCGTAACTCGATTGCCAAAATTTAATCGAGATTGTTCCGCCTAACAATAGGAACATATCACACAGATTGCTATCTACGTGACAGTATCCTATAAGATACTTATTATGAAAAGAACCCATGTGTATTTTATGTTTATACTTCATCGCTGGATTCATTGCATTTGTATAATGAATACCTTGAAGAATCACAAACATGGAGGATATTTGTATAATTATGTATTAACCAACTCAAAATCTTATATTCTGTATTCACATAGAAGCTAAACCCCTTAACACTGCCAGCACAAATAAAGTATTTATTGGAACGATTTTTATCAAAATTATAGCATTTGGCGATTTCTCCTTTTGGACCATTTTAATTGCAACAGTAAAAAATAAAATTAGTCAAATTATTTTGGAAAAAAAAAGTTGCACGGCCAGCGGATTAATGCCCTTAGATCTTTCTAGGTGTGCGAGTGGGACTTGCCTGGAGCGGCTCTCCTCACGAGTACCGTGTACTGTCATGGTAGACCCACTACGAATAGCAATATATTTATCTAAAACAATATCACTAACAGCTATTAAGTTTATCTTAAGTGACTGATATTGGTAGCGAAGTGCGGTATAAAAAGGGCACTATCTTCCGCAATTTATAGAATGGCACCCTCCCTTTGTTTCAGGGGACACCTACCTTAATGAAATTGAAGAATGCTACACACGGGACGATATCTCGGGATAAATTCTTAGCTTAAACAATCGAGGGACATCTTAAACGTCATCTTACGTCATTCCGAAATGATGGTAGTTTGTAGCTTTGATAAATATTATTTAATTTGGAATATGAACAAAAAGTGCCTGTGAAAACCTAATTTCTGAATAAACGATTTGATTTTAAACATTTTAGAAATGATCCCCAAAATAACAATGAATTTTTTATTTGGCAATGAGCTCCTAAAAATTTAACTTCTTGTATAAAGATATTCTCATATCACTCTGTCAAACGAGTTCCCACTCAGATAAGAGAGAAAAAGAATAATCTTTACATTACTTACTGGCTTCTTCACATTACTGGCTGCGACGTCTCAAAGCTCAAAAAAAAAATCTTTATTTACTTTTACGGCAATGATCTTATAATTGTATGTTGGAGTCTCATTTTAAGCTATCAAAGATGCCTGTGCCAGGAGGCTCCGCTCTTGTTTAACAATATCTGAGTTGAGATCTTAACATCAGTAGATAGAATTATTACCAAATATTATAATTTAAAGTTTAAATATACCTACTTAATATCATGCACTAAAGTGTGAAAGAGTGTGAGTGTACAAAGAAGTAAAGTTAAAGTCCACAAAAAATACCTTCGATGTTTGAATATTCATCTAAATCTCTGGCAGGCAGGCCGTGTTTTGACGCCTACCTGGTACACATTTGTCGTTACTGGAGACATGAAATCATTTCTCTCTTCTCATCATCGGTAAAGCTTTGGAGACAAGAGTTCGCTTTCCTACTTTTTTCCTTAGTAATCAGATCATTGGCACATAGGTATATCATCCTTGATAACACATTCTAATTGATATTATCAATATTAGAGGAAATGTCGCCAGCCTTCTGGAAACTTTACCGCGCGACGACCGCGTGTTAGTATATTTTTTTTATTTAAATTAATTAAGTACCTATTTATTATTTAGTTTAATTTTAACTTGTTTTGTTATTTGTAGTGGATAGCATGCTCCTCTTTATTTATTTATATTTGCATACCTATATTCGGTAAAACATGTAGGTTTAATTCATTTTGACATCAATTTGTCTATTTGTACTCATGTTTTTGGCAAATAAATGTTTTCTTTCTTTCTTTCTTTATAGTACTTTATGTTGCAAATACTTTTATTATTTTAGTATATACCGTTGTTTCAAATATATGTAGTCGTTTATTTAGTAATATTGATATTTTTATTTCTTTCGCATTTGTTTTGTCAAATGTCTGTAGCAATACAAATAAAAGTTGAAAACAGAAAAAAATATATATCAAAATTATAAATACGAAAAGTAAGTTTGTTTGTTATCTCTTCACGCTCTATCTACTCAACCAATCTTCTTGAAATTTTGCATACATGTAGTTTGAAGTATGGAGAAGAACATAGGGTACCTTTTATCCCGGAAAAATTTACGCGGGCGAAACCGCGGGTAAAAAGCTAGTCTCTCATAAAAATCGATTGATAATTTTGATTAAGAAATTCTTTTAAAAGAAATTCTTTTAAATAGAGAATTTTGTTTAAGAAATTCTTTTAGATCGACTTGAAGATGGTAGTCTCGTGTGCGCCGCCCATCGTCAGATCGGCGAAGATGTGAAAAAACAAACGTCCCTTGTCCGAACTTATCCGCAGTTTTTGTGGACTGTGACGTCATCCACTTATCTCCTAATATTTATGTCCACGTCATATTCCCTCGGGATGGATCGTGGTATTTTAGGGAAGAAATGTTGATAGTCGCTGGATAAAACACAAATGGTAAAAAAAAATATTTTTTATTTTTCGTAAGCCAAACCTGTCGCCGCGGTCGGAGCCGCCGTCAACAGCTAGTTATGTATAAATAATATAACTAAGTATATTTCAGTGTTATCCTGCTAATATTATAAAAGTTTGTGAGAATGTATGTGTCTATGTTTGTTAGTCTTTCACGCAAAATCTGCTTAACCTATTGTTACCAAATGAAGTACACGTGTAAAATATAACCTGGAATAACACATATAGTACTTTTTATCCCGAAATTCCCACGAGAGCGAAGCTCCGGGGCCCAGCTAGTACTACATAAGACTAAAGAAATTCCTTATTCTAGTCACACATTCAATCTCGCTTCATACAACACCTTGACTCCGAAATTGCTATATTTATTAACACAACCAAACCAGAAATCCAGGTCCACAGTAAAGAAACAAATCAAGATCAAACATCTGTTTCCCAATCACCTTTAGGAAAATTCCGGAAGCCGAAATTACCTAAATTTACATAGTCATAAATACATTTGACTCCTGTGACGGTCGCTGGGGTGTGTACCCCAAGGTTTTTATATTTTTCGCACCCCTAAAGATAAGACGCGTCGACTTGACAGATGTCGTGGCTTTTGCGTGAAACAAGTGAACGATTGTTATTTTTTTTTGTGATTGCCATTTTTTTTTATTCGATCAATTTTTTATTTCATCGCAAAAATCTTTTGTACCCCCGACGCAAAAAGAGGGGTGTTATAAGTTTAACGCGTCTGTCTGTGTATCTTTCCGTGGCATCGTAGCTACGATGCCACGGACAGACGGATGAACCGATATTCGTTTAGTTTTTTTTTTGTGTCATAGATAATTTTATGCCGAGTGTTCCGAGCCATGTTTCATAAAAATCGGTTCAGCCGTTCGAAAGTTGCGAAATGAATATTGAAAATCGGGGTTTTTATTAATTTGTCTAACAAATCAACTTGCTCAATGATAGCTAGATTTTATCCGCGACTACGTCCGCATTAATTTGCCTGCGAAAGTAGAATAGACATGTTTTTCATACAAAGTCGTACCCTCATTAAAGTATTAGAGAGGTTTACTTTTTTTTTTTTAAAAGGAGCCTAGGTATGTTTGAACTTTGGGTCTTTAGTTACATGCAAACCAAATGTAGTTTGCCATGAAAGCGTGTTTACAATATTAGATAGATATTATATAGCCATAAATTCTCCGAACTCCTAGATGTGAGAATCGTTAAAATCCTTACGTTTTCGCTAATAACGTGGGATTTTGTTTCAAAGTTCGTACGTACAATCATATTTTTCTGATTTATTTTATTTACTTACGGTATGTAATATGGTATATAAAAAGTATGGGGCAAATTACATACAAAATCTAAGCTTAAATATAAGTTGTTTATAAATTCCCTTTAATACGAAATACTTTTACACCAATGTCTTGTCTTGCCGTAAACATCATTAATTTCATTCTAACAGACACCATTACCCATACAAAGACTATCATTTAACCCCTCCATACAGACCTAAAGATCAAAATCATCCGAGAAAGCAAATATCCAATTTGAAAAAAAAAAACTTTTGTGCAGCGATGAATGTTAACCGTGCGAAGCGACCGAGGGTATTTTGTGCCCAAACGGTAAGGAAACAAACACGCTAATGATACGTCTAATCGTCTAGAATAATTGTCACCAACCATTAGTTTCTGACCTGTTTGCGATGACCAGATGAACAAACACACAATCATTAATTTCAACGGTAATTCTGACATTTTGCGCATTGTCCTTGGATTTTCGGCAAGATTTAGGTCCGTTTTGAATCTTTGAAAATTAATTTTATTTTAATGGACGTTTTGCTTGTGATTTATTGCGTTATGTTTATTTATTTGTTTGATAAATATTTTATATCTTCTCATTCTATCCATCTTCGGCGTTAGAAAATGAATCCAATACCAAAGCTTGAGATACGATAATGCTTAGAAGTTAATAGTCTAAAACTAGAAATATGAATAAATATTTGTATATAGTATTAAAATAGGTTATCATCATTGTTTTTATCGTCATATTTATTGCCTGGATTCCTGAATATAAACAATATTTTATTTGAAATACATAAAATTACTACGCATATTCACCAGCATCAAGAGCAGACTTCTTTCACATAGTCTAAAGTAAGAAAATCCAGAAGATACGAAGAAATAGAAAGGCTTTTATATTCAAAAGGTCTGCACGTCAATTAGTTTCACAGCGAACACCAAGTGCCAAACTTCAAACTTGATTGCAGCACATATGCCTAATGCATTTTAGTCTTTGCGTCTTACCATCTCAGCTCACTACATTGCATTGTACATTATACATTACACCGTCAACTACTACTAAAATGGAACGAATATTAAGATAAGTTGCAATGGAAAGAGATATAGCGGAAACTTCAAAATCAAAGTGCAAAGATTTGTCTCGCCCTCGGGAAAGTCAAAACGTTGAGTTGTCATCAAATACGCATCCTTCAGGGGCGGGAATCAGTTTTAAAAGCCATTAGAGGGGAGGCAAGGGGGTGTAATTAGACTGCGTTAATATTTAACAAGTGCTGTATAGAGATTAGCAAAAGGCCCAGCTGTGTCCTGACTCTGGCTTTTAAAAAAGCCACTCTGTCACCGGGATCGTCAAAAATTAATTATGTTATGTCGTGCCGGTGAAAAGTCGGTAAAAAGGACGTTTGCTGCTAATGGCTTTGTGATGTTGGCAGCACTGCTCGAATGACGTAAGATATCAAATGTGTCTTGACGTCTTTTGCTATTTCTTTTTATTATTCCCGCAAAGTGGTTTTTAAATTTCGTCGTTTTGAATATTAAATTTTGCAATGGATTTTTCAAATTGAACCTTTTATTTTGTTTAGACATTAAGTACATATTAATATGACTTATTGTAGTAACCAAATATAGGCTATATTTGGTTATAAATTAATTTTAAAATAATCCTCGTCTAAGCCCAAAACCTAATCGCTGCTTAACATTTTCTTTATTTTCGTTCCATTAGGAGACTCTTTAGACCGCGCATAATATTCAAAAATTATGCCAAAAGAGGCCCCGAACACTGTGAAACTCGTAGGTGTAATCCTTTCGTCCCCTGCAATTAGAATAACAAGAAGACAGCATCTGCGGGTTAAACTAATGGCGGATGCATTATTAAAATCTTGCGGCCGATGAAGGGTTCCCTCAGATTATGTTATTATGGGACGTTGAAATTTAAAAGCACTAAAATGTGGCCGGTCAGTCGGGTCTTAGGATCGCCATATTTCAAAGAGCATTTTATTATTACTAGTAATATAATTCAACTAGGATAATACTCGTGATATTATGAGTTTGGATTCAATGTGCGAATTTGAAAAAAGTATCTTTTATATTTGTCCCTATTTGTCACAATACCTAGTCAGTTATTTTACATTGCAATTTAAAAAAGTCTAAAAGACACTATTATCTAATCTTCTTTCATGACTTAATTCTTTTCATGTTGAATGGAAAAACCACAACTTTCGCCAACTGCATATCATTATTCACAGTTCGTTTATTTATATATTAGTCATTCATTACAGTCACCTTGTTATCACTTCCAGAAACACTATCATCTAATTAAGCTTTATGTTTATTTGCAAAATAAAATCTTTAAATGCTTGTATAAGTGTTGGCAACATTATTTTACAGGGATTTCATAACGCCTGGTTCTTATTTCAGAATTAACTTTTTCATTATCAAGACTAGTCATGCTAAAGAAACCTGACGCATCTCCCTCACGAAGGACAAAGACTTGAAATATGAATATAGAAACATTTTAAACAATAACCAACCAAACCCGGAACAAAAATGCACAGTCATTACTACCTTTCTCACACACAACCATTAGATGACCGAGGCTAAGAACCCCCATCCAATCAGTCACAGTCTGCCCAGTATTACCATATGCAAAAATCACAATGGACACCTCAAGAACTTAATGACGATATGCATAATTTTTCCCGTCGCACAAAAGGGTTAAACAAAAGTACCCCGTTTATTAATATCGTCGATGTATCATATGCGGCCGTTAGACAGGTTAGGAACTAGTTCCTGGGAAGTGTATTAAAATTTATTTTTTTGCAGTAAAACTAATCCTTTAACGTCTGTTTGTATTTGTGAGATTTATTCCTTCACGTTAATTAATTTTAAGTACCATTGGTCTATCAAAGATGTCCTTTGTTTTGTTTTTTCTTGACTATTATTATTTTTGATCAAGTTTTAGTATGTTTTTGTACTCGGACAAAATCGTTATAATTAGGTTAGGTCAACATTTTGTTGTTTATCAAATCAATAACTATCCGAATTACTAATACAATTTGTTTAATTTCAAATATTAAATATTATGTTCAATTTACTTTATTATTATCCTTACAAAATTTACAACAATTTGTGTGAAACAAATTGAATCACAGCCTAAGTCGAAAATTCTTCTATGAAATGATTGAGAATTGATATGTTAGCGTGCTGTGTAACTCTGAATGTGGAGCAGAGGCACGTGTGTAAGTGCACGTGAGTAGGGATTCCAAATAATAAGATTGCCACACGTCTTACTAGATTTACAATACGGAACAAAATCATTACTGTGTAGTGTTGCTACAAAATTAACTCTTTATCAGCCAAAACCATCAAAACTTATATTAAAATGCCGCAGTTTTCCAAGACGTATCAAGTATCATTATAATGACCAATTAAACCTGCAGGAGAGTCTATACCACTGTTACATGACCTGCATCTCCCTTTCAATGTAGTTAAAACAGTAGCCAAAATATTCACTTTGAGGTGTCAAATTCTTTGGTTTCGTAATATCGTAGGGTTGCCAGCAAGGTAAATAAAGAAGGGCTATTTGTTTTCAGCCGTCGCCTCTAGCCGACTAAACAAACAATATTTGAATAAAAGCCATGATTGTTCCTTATGTAGATCCATTGTCAGTATTGTAACCTTTGTGTCCTTTGAATGCGTTCTGTTGTTTTTTTTTTAACATCTTTGTGAGCATTAGGAATTGTCCAGTAGGAGCTTCTTATTATTATTCATTGGGTTAACTTTGATTTCAATTATCAATAAAACGGAATTACGCGTCTAAATAGTTGTTGTTTTTTTCATCGAGTATTATTAATTATAATATGTTTGAATTGTGAATATAAGTATTGTTATAAAGTTTCTTATCCTTTATGCAGCGTTCTCTTTCTCTTCGCAGCTGTCGAGCGTCGGAGCCCAGAGTCCGTTTAACTTTACCTTTACGTCCGAGTCTTATAACTTTAATCTCTGTCTTACCCATAAGGTACAAAAATGTGATACAGTACAGTATCACATCTACTGATCGCCTACATTAATAGTTTATTTTCATAAAAAGCTCACACAATCAATTTAAATGTCGTATGCACACGCAAATGAGTTTAGAAAAAAAATTTTGTAATATTTCTTTTCAAAGACCAAAATATTTTTTTTTTTACAAGCGACAGTAGCGACACGATCTTCCACAGACTATTAGTAACTCCTGTCGTCTCCAAAATTCCCAAAATTTCTCTCGCTGCGAGCACGTCAAACAAACGTCAATCAAACGAAACCACACAACAAGAAGGCATAGGTCACCGATCATAGTCCTCTGTGTTAACAACCACATTGTTAGAACCACCAAGAAATCTTAATTCATTCAAAATTATTCTTTATTCCGTGCGCTTAACTTGAAAATTTACTTTACCAAATGGTTCCTTGGCTCGGAGTAGATCTTTGTGATTTGGCTCCGTTACATCTCCCTCGCTTTGCTTTTTGCCTCTAAACATTCATGTCATTCCTCGGGTAAACAAGTCCATACAAAAGGGCCTAGTCACTATCCCTTTTTTATTATCATCGGTGGCTGAATGCCAACAAAGGGTTTTGTACTCATTATGCGTAATCGGAGCCGTTCAGGTGTTATATTGTAGTGGATTGCGGTAATAATGAGCTTAAAGATAGTGTGCAAATGAGGGGACTGAGACTGGGAGTAAGGTATTAAATTATACAAAATGTAAGTTGAGGTAAGTTTATTCCTTTAAACTATTTTTGTTCTTAAACAGACATAAAGAAAATATATTTTTGTTTCTGCAGCTAGATTCTGTAAAGATATATTATGCAGTTAAGTTATCTCAGCCATTTATGTAAATGTTGTAATTCCGTAAAATATTCTATTAAAATTCTTAAAATTGCAATAATCAATGATGACATTTTCTTAATTATATATATTTACTATCATTACTTTTAAAATTTATATTAATTTTCTAGAGTCGCCATCCACGAAGGACTATAGTTACGTAATTTACATTTAGAATTATACTAAAATACAATGAAATATTTCAGATGTGATATCCAAACTTCGTGTTTTATTATCATAGGTAATCTTACTTTTCTAAAAAACCTGTCTGTCAGTAAACTCTCGATACAAAATATCGTAATCTGAAATATTACATAACCTATTGACGTTTATATCTAAAATCATTTCCATTTAAAATATCCGTATCCAAAGCCGTATTAATAACGGTACTGAGAGGGAACTGTTTGCGTTCCTACAATAAATTAAATGGACAGACAGACCGGTCTAGTCACATATGGATATCATTAATTTCCATGCAATACTGTATTCTTGAGGGGGCCCAGTACAATACCTTGGGAGACGCCAAAATTCGTCGACACATCTTGGTTTCCTGCTTAATTGATTGGTGTTGAAATTTAAATAACAAATAATAATTAATAATAATTAATAATAATTTGTCGACCTCGGTGGCGCAGTGGTAAAGTGCTTGCCTCTGAACCGTGAGGTCCCGGGTTCGATCCCTGGTCGGGTCCTGATGGAAAATGATCTTTTTCTGATTGGCCCGGGTCTTGGATGTTTATCTATATATGTATTTGTTATAAAATACAGAATCGTTGAGTTAGTATCCCATAACACAAGTCTCGAACTTACTTTGGGGCTAGCTCAATCTGTGTGATTTGTCCTTATATATTTTATTTTATAATAACAATATTAAAACACATAAAATAATGTATAAATCGCAAAATGTTCAAATGATTAAGTGATAAATAAGTGAGTTAACAATTAAAATTTTAACTGCCAAAATTATATCTAATAAATTGTGCCCTAATTCATATTACCGTCATATATATTTGTTACATGTTGACAAATCACCATATTTAAATTATTCTTATTCACGAGGTAACATACAATTATTATTAGTATTAGATTCAACAACAAATTGTATTACAAAACGCATATAAATTAGATTTACTCCAAGCTCGTATATAACCATAAAATTGTCCACCATTAAGTACTACTTTCTTGTTATTCATGAGTCGAATCAACAGTCTATGAATAAAGTTAACATAACCACAAATCTCCCTACTTTTTAAAATTCTGCCTCGTGTCCGCTGTCCACTGGCATTAAAAAATTCATCTTATTCATATTTCACAGCTTCGAGAAGCGTGGCATCTTTGATAAACACACTGTGACCTTTAGGGTCCATAGGGATGTTGACCATCTTGTTTTATTCACTAATCGTTTACTCTCATGTTAATAACTCCGGTTATACGACCATTCAACTAAACGGGGAAAGTCAATGTAAGCAATCTTTATGCTTTTATGCCGTTCTTGATTGATGTGTCTCTTGGGCTATAATTTTGAAACTTACTGACAGGTTTTATGTTTAATGATGTTTATTTAACTGTGGTAATCAGAAAGATAATCTCTCCAATAGACTTTCCTTCGAGTAAAAGTTGTCCTATCCTTTATAGATATTACACTTAAAAAGGAGCATTGCGACTTTTGCGACTAGCAAGCGCTATTGCGACTTAGCGCAATAGCGCTGAATAGCGCAGCGCCTAATACTTATGTATAGCCAAAGCGTCTAAACCTGCGCTATTATTCCAAGCTGACCCACCGACAATCTGACCAGCACAAAACCCTATAGATTTTATGGGAACCTTATAACTAATAATTCATAAATTTCGGACACCGTCCATCCAAAACCCGTTGGGCAAATCCTTCATTAATTTGAACGAGCTACAAAGGGCAGTCTTAAAAAGACTTCAGGGATAATAGTCGTATTCTGTTCACTAGTTTAAGAATGATAAATTGCCGAAATGGAGTCGGTATGTCCATTCCCACAGATATTAAAGCAGGGAACAATGGGGTTGTAAGGAACCATGCTGCGGCATTGACAATATCGCGAAGTACTCGCTTTGTTTGGCCCTTGCATGCAAATCCTTAGGGTTTTTGGGGAAATTGGAAAAGTTGTGGATCGCGACTTTGATGTACTGTTTTGTCTGCAGCTAATCGGTGGACGTAATGAATCTTCGGTTGTTTCGCCAATATTTGGTTTTTGATGTGAAGAGCTGTTGGGATTTGCACTCACTTTGTTCTCAATAATACGGAATGGTTTTGAACTTTCAATCATTTGGCCACAAATATACTTTTTTGTGAGTTATGTCGCTGAACAAACAAACCGATACTGTAATCCTGCCATAAATAAGTATGCCATTTTCATCGGAAAAGTTGGTCAAATCTTAAAAATCAGCATTATACGCCAGGCCTTGTATTGCAGTTGTTTTTGGGCAGCGGTCACACACCGGACGGCGGCTCAATGTGTCCGTTTATGGTGATTACTGAAAATCAGTGTTTGCTCCTTGAGCAATTCCCCCACCACTGAGTTGTCGCCAGTTTGTATCACTGCGCCACACATTTACGTCACGGAAACAATCTTATTATTGTTATTAATAGATGTGTATCTCTATCTAACATGTTCCAACTTGTTTGTACGTGTCTCAGTTGATGCAAGTAAACGTCTTATCTCTCTATATATTTTACCATCTCATTTCTTCTCCTAAGACTTGAATTCTCTGTATGACCCAAAGATTGACTGTTAGATGTTAATGCTTTTAGCATTAAGTCTCAACCTTTTGCACTTTTTCTAATTATATTTTTACTAATTATATAACTTTAAATAAAAATAAATCTAGTGTCTACTCCTGTAATTTGCCGCCCTATTCCAAAACTAACCTTAAAAATCTTGTTCCTTCTCAAACACTCACTATATGTTTAACAACAAAGCTACTTATATCAAAAAACAGAATGCATAATATTATCACGACGATCTATCAGACTGGACATTTACCAAGATTGGCATTTAGCTAATGCTTCACCAAATGATGGGTCGCCCCCGACTGCGCGCATCCTAATGATATAACATAGATTGCTATTCCTACCCAAAATATTGTCGACCTCATGTGTAGTGGACAGTCCGTGGAGTAATTCTCGTGTTTTATTCGATTGTTATGACGCCAAAGTTGAAACAACTCGATTAGTCATATCTAAAAGTTTATTTGTTAGACAAATTAAGAAACCTCCGACTTTCAATATTCATTTACGACTACCTACGACTACACATCGACTACATCTACGACTTTTGAACGGCTGAGCCAATTTCGATCAAACATATCTAAGAACCACCGCATAAAAATTAGCTATCAAATAAAAAACCGCATCCAAATCGGTTCACCCGTTGATGAGCTACGGTGCCACACATACACAGACCGACAGACAAACACACTTAGCAGTCAAACTTATAACACCCCTTTTTGCGTCGGGGGTTAAAACCGATGTTCTCGTCAACTCTACTCCAACGACACTGACAATATCGTAACCATACAACGAAGTACCTACTAATTCCATGATCGAAACATATTGAGAATTGTCAAATCAAAAACAGCGACCTTCAGAAATTCGAGTGATATTTCGACTGAAAAATAAACAAGCGATACATCAAAAAGTATTTGAAGTTCGATCTGCGCATGGGAACTATAATGATTTAATCAGCTAAAAAGTGTTACAGATACAAGTTTGTATATTATTTATATAGGAAAAATAATGTCTAAGCTACAACTAACTATACTCCCTAAGCTAGGAATAAAAAATGTATGAGAAAAGTTTGTCAACGGTTAAGTTGTCGCAACGACTTTAAATACGAGAATTAGGCGACTGGATCTTAATTATCATTGATAAATAACAGACGTGCGTTTTACGAAGCATTCCGTTCGGTAATAAGGGCTAATTTAAAATCATTTTAATAGATCGAGATGTGCTGTTAAGTATTCTGTAATTACTGTAAGCAATAGTGAAAATCATTAATGCATTTTAAGTACTTTGTTTAATTACATTTGATGTTCCATACTTGGTTATGTGTTACGTACTAACGTAGTACCTACTTTGTTTAGTCATAATTTTATTACGACTGTTTAGATTTAATCGATCAATTATGAGGTTCCTAATTCACTACCAATAATAAATTCATCTTAATCAACCGGTAAATTTCCTTAATAGATATTCAATATTTATGAATAGACGCTGTTTTCCAAAACTTTGTTTGTATCAAATATGTTAAATTAGTCATTTACTAGCTTTTGTAATATTTTCATTAGCTATAGTTTCGCCAAAACGGTTATTATTAAATATATATTAAATTACGGTAGGTACGTGATTTTTTACTTTATCTCATAAAATCCAAACAAAAGCAGATTCTATCTAGATATATATACTATATCTAGATATAAATTAATTACTATACAAAGAGAAAAAAGGAGACTATTGCCCAAGAATTCAATACAAGAGATTATATTAGATTACTTTTGTTATTGTCAAAAACAATATCTGAGTGATGACGAGATGGTTTCATAATCAAAAACTATTACTGATAAATAGCCATTTAATCACGTAATAATTAAAATTGATCGATTAAAGTTAAACAGAGTTTTCTGTTATTATGATAATATTTATATTTTAGATTGATATACAATCTATAACTATGTATTTATATGTATTTTAATTAATTGTTTTATATTTTAAAATACCGTAAGAAATATGTGCAAGAAGTGCAAGAAGAAATAAGTGTGAGAAGCAATGGTTATTGTGTACATGTGCTAAATCTCTGTAACTATTATAAATATATTATATATTTTCTATATATACTTTACATAAAGAGTTCGCGAACATACTGCCAATAATAATTATCCAATTGCCAATAATAATAATCGAATGCAATTTTAGTTCAATAGTTATCCAATATCGATTCAATTTACAAACCGAAATCGCTGCCACCGGTTGAAGCAAATCGTATGTGATCTTATCCATGGGTTATCTAGGGTTATCACATCGATTCCTATAAATACCCCTCCCTTATCTCCAACATCATAAAGCTCAAAATGTCGCTCGTTTCCACATCCATTTCTCGTGAGAAACGGATGAAATTCAGACGATTTTGTGTAAAAGAAGCAATGGTTGTTGTGTAAAGATGCAATGTTCGATTGCTTGTGATCGAGATAACCTTACAGTGATTGTTGATATTTATATGTTAGCTCGTATTGTCCCAAATAGTCCGCAAGCTAGGATCTGATAATACAAAGATATATATTACTTTTAGTATCTACATGTAGTATACATAGAGTATAAATACGTATATATATATATTAAATACCTAATCGTTCTCGAATGGAAGTCGGTACCAAGTTAAACCCGCGAGCAAAAAGCTAGCTTTATATAAAGACCAAAGGCCCGCCCGGCTTCGCTCGCATAAAAATATGATACATTATGCACCTAAACATTCCCCAGGAATCACACTATCTATTGGTGAAAAGCGCATGAAAATCCGTGCAGTAGTTTTTGAGTCTATCGCGAACAGACAGACGTGGTAGAGGACTAAATACGTGCAGAAAACTTCTACAACAATAAAAAACACACACACAAAGGAAAAATCAACTTAATTATTTATTTATTTCCGTATGCTGACCTCCAAACTTCAATTCGAAGATGGCACCTATGATTTTGATTTATTTACGCTTGTAAAAACACCTAAAAATTATAAATAACTCAACAAAAAACAGAGAACAGCCACTTACGCAATATAGTTACAAAACAATAAAACAGAACACAAAAGAACAAGAAAGTAATATTAAAATAAAAAACAATAATATCAACCAATTAAAAAACCTCTCAAGAAGTTAAAAACAATTAGCATCGCTTCCCGCTGATTAAACCCTATACTTTGGAGTGAATAAAAAAAACAATAGCGTCCACGGTGGACAGGGGTAAAAAGATGAAAAATTGTTTGTTTGGGGTTGGTACCGTTTCTTACTATGACAGTTTTTTCTTTCGAATAAAAAAATAATATATTGAAAATTAATTCAAACAAACTCTTTAAAATTTAATTAACAATTAAAATTTAAAATTACGAATAATCAATACATATAATAAAACAGTAGAAAAAGAATTCCTGTACATTGAATATATTTACATAAAAACAAAATACGTACGTACAATTAAATTTCTCTAATAATTTTGACTCCTTACCAAAAATTGTTCGGCCACGCGAATGAAGTCGCGGCCATCAGCTAGTATTTAATATTTAAAAGATAAGTCCAGGGAATAAAAAGATGCAGTTAAATAATTTTAGAAGAACTGCCAAAATTATATCTAATAAATTGTGCCCTAGTCACAAAATAAACTGCAAGCTATTAGCTTGCAGTTTATTTTGCTATTAATCCTAATACTGAATTTCAAATGAAGAAATTATATTTTATGTATATTTCTAATACATTACTTATTGCGTTTTACCATGTGAATTCTCATAAAATACCGATATCAATGATAATACACCGCTCACGTCATTTACATGACTACCAGAAGTAAGCAAATTTATTAATTCACGCATGAAATTAATAACAAGTATACATATTTATGTATTTGATGAAGTTTTTCTCTCCGTTCTTTTTTTTTTATTCCTCTCAGTCTTCTTGACCCCAGTATGACAGAAAAAGAAATAAGAGTTTGGTCAGTTCTTAATTTTGTATTATTTCCTGAATAGTATCGTGGTATAGCTATAGATTGTTTTTACATAAAATAAACGTTAAAATCTAACGCACGAAATGGTCGCAACCCCGAAGAGCGTCGACTCGACCGTTGACAACATCCATCTCAATCAATTTTCGCCTCCCTGAGGTACAACCCTTTCGTCCCCGGAGGGCCAACCCTCTAACCCAATTAATAAGAGGGTAGTGTTACTCATGCCAGTGTGAGCCACAAAAATGTAGATTAAAATGCTAATTCTGATTGAATAATAAGTTTTGAGTGATATAACATGCGGCATTTATGAATCCACTAGCTCTATATGTGATATTAGCTGTCATACAACTCCGCTTCCGCAAGATCTTTTGAGTTTTTCATACAAACTTTTATACAATTACTGCTTTTTGAGGTAACCATCAATTTATGCTTATATGGAAGAGATCAGAGATAAGTAGATCACAGCAGACATCTGTTACGGTTTTAAGGCTAAATCGCTAGACCGATTTTGATTAAAATTGGAATAGATTTAGTTTATGAAGTCAAACATGAGCTCTAAGGTTAAAAAGGCAGGTTATATGCACATTGAGACTTGTTTTCATATATTTATTTTTTATTTACCTTTAAAAGTTACAATTTGAACTTATAGTACATAGTACATAAATAGAATCTAACAATGTATACTTATTAAGGTTTTGTTTTGATGAAAACATTGTATTCTAATCACTCTATAATGAAATATTTATATTGTTCCGCTATAGATACCTGCTTCTCTGCTACGGGTCCGTTATGTTCAATGATTACGTACAAACATCGTAACTCGCTTATTTGGCTATCACAATATCTAATAAAAGATTCTCAATTCTTTTGGAATGTTCATTAAATCGCTCACTTCAATATTCATAGTGTTTCAATTTGTGAGCCCTAAGACCATACGCACATATTTTACCCGAATACCTTTAGAAAATTACATTTTCTAGATACCTAAATTTAACACAAATAAATATATATACCTTTTTCATTACACCCGGGTGATATAATATGGGTGCAAGTGGAATAAAACGTTAATTAAGCCAATTTTAAAACGCAGAGAATAATAACCATGAATCAAAAGACGAACAAAATATGCTAATAAAGCATTGCGTTTGCGGAACCTCAATGCGACCTAATTAAAGCATATTTCGAATAGACAACCTTATCTTTCGAACTTACCTGCTTTCCATGGATTTTCTTCAAATCCTGCACAAAAATCGTCGAACGAAGATTTCAAAAATGAACTTTAAGTCTTACTTAATTGAGTCGAAAACGGCTATTTATATATTGGAGATAAAGTGCGGAATTTCCATGTCACGGGTCCCTCCTTGGGCCACATTAATAAGGAGCATTAAGATTAAAATGATATTAAATTTTGATATTGTGTTGTGTTCGGATTATTTTCAAGGAAATTTTAATATAGCTCCTTTGGCTTTGTGTTAGACGTTTCGTGGGTGCTGTGTAGGGAGCTTATATGGTAATTGTAAAATTTATCGTTTTTGAAAATATTTTTAGTGAATTATGTATATTAAATCTGGGCTTTGGAGCGTCACGGCTCAGAATGTAAGGGAACACGCGAATATGAGAGAGTATATGAAACACCGGCTTATCTCTCGAGTTATGTATGTCATATTTGGATCTACACAAATCATTGAATAATGTGATGTAATAAAATTTAAAAAAAAAACCGTATTCATTGTAGTTCTTTTTTTAACATGACTATTATTTATTTATTTACATATAAACATAATTTAATATTTACATCTTACAAACTATGAAATATAATACCTCAGTAACATGTTTGATGTCTGTAATATTTAGTAATGTCGGTTCTTATAATAGCATACACTGAGTTACTTTAACAATTGATTTTACTTTAACATTTACTTTTACAATTCTGGTAAAAATGACCTATTTTAAGAACGGGTAACACAGAGTTGAAAAGCACTTATCAAAACAACCAACAAAAAATAACAAAAATCATCAAAAGTATCAGAGCTGTTTTGGAGAAATATTTTGTATTATTTAGAAATATTTTTGCCCCGTCTGCCTGAACCAGGCGAAAACTAGCGAGACGTTCACTTCCTACGTGATTTGCCAAAAAATAATCTGAAGAAAATCTTATTCCAAATCAGAATTCTGGTCACAAAATGTGGTCCACCTCACAAACAGCGGATAACAGGGTACTGCGGACTTACTTTGAATAATTAACAAAGGGTCACCCTCCAATCGAAAGTAATCAAGCTCTATTGAAGTCTTTTTGACGGCTCACGCTTGACGCTTGCACTTGGTACAGTCTTCTTAATTCATTACAAATTCATTGCCGTTAACACCATATTTTAATATATTTTTTAAATATATTATAAGAACAAATTACATAGATAGAGCTAGCCCCAAAGTTCTGGACTTGTGTTATGGGATACTAACTAAACGATACTATATTTTATAACATATACATACCTATATAGATAAACATCCAAGACCTGGACAAATCGGAAAAAGATCATTTTCCATCATGACCCGACCGGGGATCGAACCCGGGTCCTCTCGGTTCAGAGGCAAGCACTTTACCACTGCGCCACCGAGGTCGTCAACATACACACAATATTGAGGTGTAAGATAACTTGTTCTGTAGTTGTCTGTACATTTCAAAACAAATATTAACTAAACTGTAACTGTTAACTTTTAGCTGAAATTGTCGAATATAAATTCAATTTCTACATAGCATAATCATTGAAACAGACAGAAACTAGTATGTACTACCTACAGACATACCTATGTATTTCTGTTTACATAATCAATTGTACTACAACGAGCGAAAATATCAATCTGAAGCCTAAATTTTCTGATTCCTCTCCCGTCAGTTGTTTAAAAATATAGATTTATTTAAAAACTAACTACATACACGCAAAATTTCAAATAGATTGGTTTAGGGGATATAGCGTGCAGAGGTATATAACAAATAAACTTACTTTCGCGTTTATAACATCTATTAGTTAGGATTGAGATAATTAGGATTGTCGGCTTGCGACTCCAGAGAACCCCATGGAAACTGACCTTTATCTCACATAGTCTAGTGCCTTTAATTAAAACAAAAACAATTTGATGGATCGCGGCGCTAATTGATGGGTTTTGTGTGTCCAAATATTTAATTGCGTTAACTTTTTGTCCTTCTTACTTAATTGATATATGGGCATATGGAGTTTACTCCTGTGGGTGGTAATAGATGCATATTTTGAGGCATAATTTTCGCTGATGTCATTTTCAGAATCCGAAATAATTCTGAATTTAGTCTCTCTAGTCCGAGCGTTTTTCCGGTTATTTCCTCAGCCGATAAGCGTCGAATCCCAGAGTCGGATCCCAGGACGTCGAATCTAAGTTAATCAGCCTAGTCTAATATTAAGTAAATAAAGTATTAGTTTTATTTTAAAGTGTCAATTGTTACTAATTCAGAATTCTACACGTAGACCTTGATACTAAGGCCGTCTGCATGAATACCTCACTTTCTTCTACTTCTGTCGCCAAACAGAATCTGTCGCCAAACAGCAGTGCTTGCATTGTTGTGTTCCGGTTTGAAGGATGAGCGATGCGGTGTGATTACAGGGTACTATGGCAAAAGATTAGGATCTTAGGGCAGAGTACACACAGAGTACTAGACAGAGTAGGCAACGCGCGTGTGACAACCCGGAGGCGTTGATAGGCTGTGGTGACCACTTTCCAACCGCATGCCTGCTGCGGTAATGTAAAAAAATCTACTTCAGAATAAGGACAATAATTATTAACACCAGGTGATTTTTTAATTTTACCTTCCCAAAGCTAATAAATCGATATAGAGTAATGAAAGTGTTTCCACCCCACAATCCAAGTTCTGATTGAAGCTGGGTTGTTAGAAAGAGTCATCACGACACAATGCCTCCAAAGTCACACTTTGAACTCTAATCGTGGGGAAAACTTTGCGGATATTATCGCGGAAAGACAGTGAGTATGGATACTCAATTTACTTACTATCATACAACACAGAAAAAACATTTTGTGAAAAGTTTGACACACACGAAGTTTGTTTCACAAAAATGCATGCATGCATTTTTGATTTTTTTCAACTGACTTGTGTATGAGTAAGTTGAAATAAATGTATTTTCAATAAATCTAAAATATGTACTTCAAAATTGTTTTCAAAAGAAGTTATACCTACAATGTACGAATATTTGAAATATGGCGGGCTCTCTATACCATAAAAACAAAACAAATGTTAATTTTTATGTATACGAGTACAAACAAAAACATAACGTTCAAAATACTTAGTACCCAATTTGTCGTTCAAGTTCTATTAAAAATCAAATATTTCTAAATAAAAAAATGATTACACGTTAATTCATTTTCAGAAACTTTTCACGAGACAGGAAATCGATTGTTTTTATAGGTGTTCAAATAATATCAAGATGTCAAAACCGCCAATACTTAAGTGGTAATAGAACTTAAACGACCAATTGTATTTTTGTATGAAAGTGGATTGAATCTCCCGTCCTTACCGCGAGTAGGCGCAATAGCGCGATGGTTAATAACAAAGGGCTATGGTTTTGTTCAACAAGATGTGTACGGGAGGGTAATGAAAAACACGCGACGCTCATTCACTTCTTGTCTTATTGTTTGGAAATCTATTTCAATGAACACTCGAAAAATGAGGAATGTTTTAGGTTTCTTCAAATTAATACTGGTTAAGCGCGAGTTGGACTCGCACACCGAAGGTAGTTCAAATTAAAGTTCACTGTTTTTTACTTTACTTTATTTTCAATTTTTGTTTTTTTTTTGTTAGTAATGAGTAAACTAAATTAAACTCAAAAACGACTGGACCGATTTTGATGAAATTTGTCACAGAGATAGATGAAACATTCAGGGCTGCATTTTCTAATATGGTTTCACCCGAGCGAATCCAGGACGGGCTGCTAGTACTGTATAAAGAAATTGGCTACATTGGTTTTGATACCCCTCCGAAATTGCTAAATATGCAACATAGAATCATTTCTGTACGGCACTGTATGGTACGGTAGGATATACGGAAAAATGAGGACACCTAATTCGAAAATAATAATCATTTTACGAGCCGCGTCAGCAAATCTTGTCTAGCCCAAAAATAACGGTGACTCCAGACTCGAAGACAATGCTAGCGTCACGCTGGACAATGGCCAGTACAATGTTGGTTCGTGTATCATAGCGGCGGACAATGGAGGCTGCTCTGCAGCCGGCGGCGGCGCTTGCGCATTACTGGGATTGACTGCTCTTGGTACTTGCCACGGATATCTGATTTTTCAGTTGGACAATAAGGTATAATAATCACTGAAATGTTTTGAAGCACTACATAATTATTACTTTTTGTTACTTGTTACTAGCTTTTCCCAGGACTCACCAAATCAGTTAATAAGTATAATAAGTTAAAGTATATAATATTTTTTTCACAGAAATGTCATTTTTGGCACAAACTTTTATTGTTGTCAAAGAAATCTTATTGCATTCAATGTGTGAAAAAAACATTAATTCCTTGCAGTAAACCGTTAAGGAGTTCCACGTTTGGAGCCGTTCATTGGTATACTATCAGGCCATGCTTATCATAATAAAGCATTGTCATCCAGACTTAACGTGTGTACAAATTTCAGTACAATCGCTTGAAGATACCTGCTTGAAAATTGAGTTTCAAGATTCCACCCGAGACATAATTACATTGAATACCCTATATGTTATTCCATGGATTTTGCGTGAAAGTGTAACGAACACACACACATACACAAACTTTCGAAATTATAATATTAGTAAGAACGTAAAAGTATCAAAACTGGTCAAGCGCGTGCAGGGTGCAGTCTACTAAATACCATGTTATAAAGTAACCAACAATGTCCTGCGGTCAATATTAACCGTTTCAAAAGGACAAACAGACACACATACACCTCCACTCGGCTTCTCACGATCCAAGACAATTGCGAACTCGAAAATCTTCAAAATATTGCCAAATTTACAAACTTATTTCACAGCTGCTAAGTTAAACGCTACATCTTATTGATAAGTAATAAGAACGAAAATTCATTGACAGAGCTTCTATTGATGTAATTTTTAGATGGTAAAATACAAAAGCGTATTGTACATTCAGTAGTCTAAACATATGGTTAGTTTCTTTTATCTCAAATTTGGGGTCAATCTTTTAGCTTACCGCAAGATTTATATACTTTGTTGTGGGTGAATGAATTGTGTGATCGATTTGATGTTAGCTAAATACTTTTAAAGTATCGTGGGAATTAAGTTTAGATCCAGCAAAATCTTACGACATATCTATAAAAAAAATGTTTCCATGGCAACCTTAAATGGAAAGGAATATATTTTATTATGTCATAAATTCTCAGTAAATATTGTAATAACAGTTATTTTTAACAAACTATTTTCTGTTTTCATATTCATTTCCTAAACAACACTGATTCAACCGAAACGAAAATTCTTTGTGATATCAAATATCGATATGCTTAGTTATGAGTTGCACATTTGGTGGCGTGTGGTTCCGCCATAGAATAGGATCACTCAATATCCTCCCATGGATGTCGTACAAGGCGACTAAGGTACATAGTCTTGTCAGTTTTCAAACAATAAATAGCATTCCCAAGGAGGGTTTGGCAGGCGGCCAGTTAGAAAATCACAGTGGAATTTTTAACATTTTAAGGTTCATATTTTTAAACTGACCCTAGCCTTAGTGGCGTCACAGCCACAAAAGCAATTTTTATATCCCTATATTTTATATATACATACTTTTTGTTGTCTGTTTGAATTAGTTAAACTGATCCAGTTAACTTCACAATTTCTTTGTACAATACTTAATATACAATATTTGTATGTACAATACTTAACAGCGCAAAATTAATGATCTCCACAGTCTATCACTGCCCTCAATGCAATATGTTAAATGCATTCGAGATGCAATCGGAAAGCATGCATTATTCATTGGAATCACACGCTACAATTAAACAGGGCCAAACAAGAAGCAATTTCGATATATTTGACGATTTGCATATTGGGGCTCCATAGATGCAATTATACTAAGCAAAATTAAGTTAAATGTTAACATATAACTAACTATCTTTGGCCCGCGGCTTCGCCCGCGTAAATTTCTCTGCGAAAGCGGAACAAACATAATTTTCATTATAAACTTTCACTCCACATTAAAGTAATATAGTGGTATAGTTTGGGGGTTAATTTTTTGAAGAATAACGAAGCTATGTTTGAATTGGCTTCTTTAGCTATATATAATTATATTCCAAAGTTCACTAATATTATAAATGTGAAAATAAGTTAGTTTGTTTGTTACCTCTTCACGCTCAATCTATTCAACCAAAATTCTTGAAATTTTGCATACCATGTATTTTGAAATATGGAGAAGGACATACCTATCATTTCGGAAAAATTACTGTTCCCATGGGAAAATCACGCGTGCGAAGCTGCGGACATAGGATAGTTCAAAATAAATTTACCAACTTAAAAAACGCTAAAACAGCCCCCCAAATCACATACCTACTACTGACATTTGCAAAACTATGCGGGGGTGAAAAATTGATATTTTATTACGCGCGCGGTCCACTTTTTTTCGATATATATTCTCTTTTCGTCGTCTGCGACTTTGTTTTCTATTCACCAGCTAAGTTTCCATTACAGTGTCATTTTTAAGGGAATTTCTCCCTTATTTTGGGGAAAATAAGATATGTTTTGATGAATTTTCTGTTTAAAAAGTTATGGTGAACCGCATGCGTGTATTTCTTCCGCACGAACGCATAGTATATCATTTTCTATACAAATGTCCCTTGAAATCTTTTGTAGCAGTCTAATCTACTAAGAAAATAAACAAAGGGTCGACTATTCGTCTCAAAGGGGAGAGATTTACATTCGTCTGATAAAACACTTCCGCGATGTGATTTTCATAATAATATATAGCGGATTCCTGAGACGCCTTAATTTTGTTACGTAAATCAAGTGGTTCAATTCTGAAGGGTTCTTATAATATTGTTCTAGAAAAAAAAAAATGTTTTATTATTCACAATTCAAGACATATTTATTTCTTAACGAATGTGTGATTGCTAACGCTAGTGTCAGATGTTATTAAGGTAGCATTCAGACATCTGACATCGGCTTTTACGACTATATGCACCGAACTAAACTGTCAACCAATGTGCGTTAATAAAAGATTTTTTTGTAATTAAACTTGTAGACAAGTTAAGTATAAAAATATATATGAATGTCGCTTTAATAATATAATTCTAAACAGCGTTTAAAACTTTATATTTGTTTTAATATTTTTACAAAGGTAAAAATAAAAAGGCAAAGTTACATGTTGTAAAACGGGCAACTAGAGCCGAAAGCAATTAACAATATTGTAAGAAATGTTATTTTCCATCAGTCATCCGATCACCAATAAAAGTGGTCCGGAATCGAACTCGGGCCCGCCATAAATCAAGCTAAGAGCTAATGCTGTGGTTACAGCGAATTTCACGGTCCATAGCGAATGTTAATTTGCCCGAAATTGCTTCTTGGGTGACAGGAATAAAAATATTCTAAACAAGATTGTGCTTTCATACTTATTATAAGCTCTCAGTTCTCCTCTCGCCCACTACAATAATAAAATGATTGAAAGTAATGTTGTACAAGTAGAAGGTAAGTAAAAATCCTCGAAGCGCACTTGTTTTGAGCGCACCCGTCGAAACGCACCGAAAAATTGCGCTTCGAGGACTATTAAAAATACTAAAATTTCATTCTTTGAAACGCACTTACGTTGAAATCTAGGGAAGAGTTCATACTCTTCCTATTCATAGAGAGTGAAGCGGTAACTTTGATGAAGTAATCCTCACTAACTAATATTATAAATGCGAAAGTTTGTTTGTTACCGCTTCACGCTCTATCTGCTCAACCAATCTTTTTGAAATTTTGAATACATGTAGTTTGAAGTATGCGCATGGTGAAGGACATAGAATACCATTCATCTCGGAAAATTAATGTGGGCGATAGCTTGTTATATATATTAGCTCTTCTTCATAGTCGTATTCCTCATGGCTGAGGGTCGTGGTCATTACGTGTCATTACATCATTACGTCACACACAACAACTTTCTTGGCATTATTAATTGAGTGATTTGCCATTTCACACACAAGTTAGTTAATAATAATCAACCAGTGTGCAGGTTTCCTCACGATGTTTTCCTTCACCGGAAGCAAGTGGTGGTCGATGAAAACTACTATATATGAGTCAGATTTGTATACAAACTCATGTGGCACGAATAGGATTCGAACCTGGGACCTTTCAGTCCACAAGCGGGCGTCTTAACCATTACACCACCACCGCTTGGTGAAGCGTGTAATATAGTGATATTAGGTACTAAAGAGCTGATTTTCTCAAAACATTGCGAAACTTCTTGAAATTAAGTATACGTCAATTGAAGATGGAACTAGGATCAAAAGGTCATCCGTTTGGGAATTATGATGACATAAACAGATATACAGACACATGTCTCTCCCCCCCCCGCGCAAGCGATTGTAATAGACGTGTTTCTGTTAGCTCTGACATTTTATTTCGATAACTGTATTAAAAAGTTTCGTTAAAGTGTTTAAAAGGTGAAAAGTTCGAAGTGTTTTTTTCGGTCTGCAATTTGTGGTATAAACTGTGGCTGTACTTATAAAACTGTGCGTTCTACGTACGAATAATCTTTGAGATAAACTCTGTGATAATGTTTATAAGTGGGTGATTCGCCTAAGTACAGTACGGGGACTATACATTCTTACCCACTACAATTTTTAAAAGCTCTCAGCAATACTACATGCAAAATTTCGTCGTCGACGCTTAAAGCAGTTTGGCTCAGCGGTAGTTCATGGTGCTGTGAACTCGAGTATCACGGATCGAGCCCCGGTGGTGGCAGATACAAGATTTCGTCACGACACTTTTATGTAAAGATTTGTTTTGAATAAGCAGCAGTATTTTAATTTGAAGTTCTATACAGACTTAAGACAAAAAAAAAAAAAAAAAACAATTTTTTTTTTCTCTTTTTTTTTATTATTTACAAAACATGGCGAACTACGAGAAATATTGTATTGCCTGTAAGGACTCTCCTCCACCACTTGGACAACAGGATAAATGTTTATGTACACATTGTAAACAAAAATACCACCTTAAATGTTTGAACATAGACAAGGCAACTTTCTTTAAATTGGATACGAAAGCTAAGTCCTTGTGGAAATGTCCGACTTGTTTCAATGTAACAAATCGTCGTAAAGGTGATAACTCGAACACACCAGTTAAAAAAGCAGTATATCCTGACGATTCGATAATGTCTTGCGACGATTCACTTGCTGTAGACCAATTGGAAACTTCTCCGGGACCTCATTCTTCTACTTCTACGCGCATTTCTCTTGGAGGAGAAGTTACATTAGAAAGTATAGCAAGACTCCTGGATATGAAGCTTGATGAAAAATTTGAATCGCTGAAGAAATCCTTTAATAACGACATGAAATTTTTAATCAAAACAGAGGTTGTCCAAGCTATTGAACAGGTGAAACTGGAGTTTACGGAAACTACGGATTTTCTACAGCAGGAACAACAAGTACTAAAGTCAAATATTGAAGCTGCTGAATTAAACATCAAAAAGCTTGAAGAACAACAGACTGAGTGGAGTCAAAAAATGAATTCGCTACAGCGGCGCTTGGAATCTATTGAGAAGGTTTCCCGGAGTCATAACGTTGAAATTCAAGCGGTGCCCGAAAAATCTAATGAAAACGTCTTGTCACTAGTTAAAAATTTGTATGCCGCTGTTAATCTACCTACAATGGATACCGAGATCAGCATGTGTCGAAGGGTTGCTAAGCTGCCGACTACGTCAGCCAGTCGCCCACGTAATATTCTTCTCTCGCTACCTACCATTCGACACCGTGACACCCTTCTTTCGGCGGTAAAGCGCTATAACAAGGCTAATCCGGGCAACACGTTAAGTTCCGTACACCTAGGAATACAGGGTGTAAAATGTCCTATTTATGTGTCCGAGCACCTTTCTCCGGAATGCAAAGAGCTGTACGCTTTAACCCGAGCGGCTGCCCGTAATAAATACAAATATGTATGGGTCAAATTTGGTAATATATATATTAGAAAAAATGATAATTCCCCGGCTGTGCATATTAAAAATAAAGATTGTCTTTCCAAAATTAATTAATAAATTGATTTTTTATAACCAATTTCAATTTACTTTAATTTACTATGATTTTATTTATCTTTTTTTTTTTTTTTCTTTCAATATATATACACTATTCTCTCTTTTTTTTTTTTTGTATATGTACAATTTGATATAAATAAAAACCTTCAATATGCTTATGTATTATCAGAACGTTAATCGTATGCGTACCAAAACACATGAACTATATACTAATGTTCTTAATAATGATTATGATATTATCTGTTTAACTGAGACTAATTTAGACATAGGTATTTTTAACGAAGAATTATTTGATGAGCGTTATAATGTGTTCAGACGGGACAGATATGAGTGTAAATATGACCAACGTAAAGATGGAGGAGGGGGTGTTCTTGTTGCTATAAAAAAATGTTACACGGTTACTCGTAAATCATCGTGGGATAGTGATTTTGAAGATATATGGATTTCACTTCCACCTAGTTCTAATAATCGTTTGCCGTTGAATATCTGCGTATGCTATCTACCACCTTATCTTAAAACTGATGCTATAGATAGATATATGAATCATTGTCAAAATATTATACTAAATAATTCATCATCGGAAGATTTCCTAATGGTAGGCGACTTTAATTTTCCAGACATAGAATGGGAAATGTCTGATTCTGAATCGCGACTAATTCCCCACGCTTCTAATTCCATTAAGGATAGCTTACTTGTGGATACCATGACTTTGTGTGATCTAAAACAGTTTAATCGTTTTAAAAATCACAATGACCATCTTCTTGACTTGGTTCTGTCTTCTATAAATGAACTAGCTGTCAAAAACGTAGATCCTTTACTAAAGCTGGAAAATCATCATCCATCTATAGTTATCGACCTTGATTACCGTATTCGTGAACCTAACTCTGTTAAAATGAATCGTAATCTTTTAAAACCCAATTTTCATAAATGTAATTTTGTTGCTGTCAGAAATTATTTAAGTAAAGTGAACTGGCATGAACTCTTAGATGACTTAGACCCTGATAGTGCTGTTGAAGCCATGTATGTTGAAATTAATTCAGCTATTTGTTTATTTACTCCTCTCAAAAAATGTAATCCACATCAATACCCGTACTGGTTTAGCTATCCTCTCATTAGGTGTCTACGTGAAAAGAAAAAATACCATGACTTATACAAAAAATTTGGCAATCCACGGGATTATGATACTTACAAATTGTTGAGAAGTCGTAGTAAACGTTTGATTGAATCATGCTACAAGACAATGCAAGAAGAAGTAGAGAACCATATTGATAAAGACATTAAACAGTTTTTCAAATTTGTTAATAGCAAAAAATCAAGTATGGGTATTCCGGATTCGATGACATATGGTGATAGTACTGCTTCAACGCCTAAAGAAATTTGTGATTTATTTGCTTCATATTTTTCATCAGTTTATGAAAAGCCTAGTGCTGGAAAATCTAATTATGAAATCGATGACAGACATAATCTCACACTCCCACACATAACTATTAGTAGAGATGATATTATAGATAAAATTAAAAAACTGGATAGTCATAAAGGACCAGGCCCTGATGGAATTCCATCATTTTTTATTAAAGCTTGTAGTGAGGAGCTCAGTTTGCCATTGTGGATAGTATTCAATAAGTCACTCAAGGCCGGTATCTTCCCATCTACTTGGAAAAACGCCCTAATAATTCCAATACATAAGTGTGGAGATAAAACTAAATGCGATAACTACAGACCTATAAGCATATTATCGTGTATGGCAAAAATTTTTGAATCTATTGTTTACGATCATTTATACAATCACATGAAGCCACTCATATCTGACCATCAACACGGTTTTGTCGCTGGCAGGTCAACAGTCAGTAATTTGCTCGTTTATAAAAGTTTTATCTGTCAAGCTTTTGCAACTCGGCGCCAAGTTGATTCGGTCTACACGGATTTTTCAAAGGCGTTTGACAAAGTCGACCACATAGTACTTGCTGCGAAATTGGAAGCATACGGAATACATGGTAATTTGTTGAGGTGGATTATATCATATCTTTATAGACGGAGTCAGATCGTTGCAGTAAAGGGCTTCCTATCTGAACCAGTAACTGTCACATCAGGCGTACCACAGGGATCTCATCTTGGGCCATTACTATTTATCATATTTATCAATGACTTGTTGGACAATATTTCAAGTGAAGTCTTACTGTATGCTGATGATGTGAAACTATTTCGTATTGTCAACGATATTGATGACTGTCTTAAATTGCAAAAAGACCTAGATAATATCAATGAGTGGTGCTCTCGCAACAATATGCATTTAAATGTAGACAAATGTTTTTATATAACCTTTACAACAAAAAAAACTCGCTTTCAGTACGTCTATCATATCAATAATCACTTTTTGACAGAGAAGAGTGTTGCTAAGGATCTGGGTATATATTTTGACTCAAAATTAGATTTTAGGCATCATTTTAATCAAATAACAAAACGTGGATATCAACTTGTCGGTTTTATTTTACGTAGTATGAAATATTTCAAAAAGCCTTTTACTCTGATCTATTTATTTAATGCCTTGGTTAGATCCATACTTGAATATGCCTCTGTCGTTTGGTCGCCTTATTATGATGTGCATTCTTCAAATATTGAAAGAGTTCAGAGATGTTTCCTGCGGGGTTGTTGTCATAAATTTGGATTGAGCCGTATGTTATCATCATATAATGAAAGAGTGGAATACTTTGGGATCACTAAAATGGATAAGCGCAGGCAATTCTTTGCGCTAACATACCTGCACAAAATCATTCACTCCTCCATCGATTGTCCTAAATTATTAAGTTTAATTAACTTCAATGGTCGATCTCGCGTACGTAATCCGCGTATTTTCCGTGTTGAGGTTTACAAAAATAACACCTCGTTTTTCAATCCCATTGTCAGGATGTGTCGAGATTTCGATGAGCTGAGACATGGTAACGCTGATCTTGACATTTTTAACCCTAGTCTATCTCAGTTTAAAAAATCTTTAAACATAGCATTGAATATGTGATTGTCATGATCTTTCTGTTTTTTTGTATTATATATTTATAGATATATATGTATCTTTTATGCGTATGTATTGTTTATACGTCTTTACTTATATAATATCAATTTATTCTACTGTATAGATTTAGGCTTGCTTACACGAAATTTATTTTGTTCTTCTGTGTACACTTTATTGGATTATAGATTAGTTTGATAATTATTGTTAAGTCAATATTCTGTACTTTATTGTCTGTAATCTGTTTGTGTGCCTTTTAAATAAAATAAAAAAAAAAAAAAACATGTCAAACTTATAAGATTGTCTGTTTGCTATTTTTTTTTTAAATAAAATGGCTACCAATATAGCAACATTCACATTCATGAACAGAATGTGAAACCTAATTCTTAAACTAAAAATGTAAGGTATTGGATGAATAAAGAAAATGGGTTTTTAAAATTTCAGTCGACTTCGTGACATTTTCAATAAATTCTTATAAGAACTCTCGCGGTGTTAAGTTAAAGATAAGATTTGACACTAGATGAGTTTCTACTCATTCCTCATCATCAATTAATATAAGGTCATATTTATAAATTTAGTTTGAACGAATTGTAAAAATATGACGTTGCTTTCAGCAGATTTATGAGACCGTTAGGTTGTGTCCAAGACAAAACTGTTAATTATTATGATTAACTAAGTTCACCAAACTTCCTCATTCATCCATTGTCTCTAACACATTTCCTTCTCCGGTTTTGTCCGTATTTTATGGCAACACATCCAAAAAATCTATTCAATGTGTCCAATATGCCTTGTTTACTTTCAATGGGAACCAAGATGCGATTCAGAACCTGTATACCTTAACATCTCACCCGAGAGCGTTCACCCTTGACCCTAACTGGCATTGGTCATCTCGAGACGTCTTGCCTCTCGCTCGCACTCGTGCCAAGTTGTATATGTCGCGACTATTCTGCTGGCTGTGCACGAACTCTACGGCCGCGTGGGGATCCGTGTGTCCTAAGAATTGCACTCGGCTACACGGTTCACAAATGGAGGAATTTTTACTATTGTCGAATTGGGACTTTCCAACTACCTAGGCAAATTTTATATGGATCTTGCATACTGTCATAGTGATGTATTGTGACGTCACGGATTTTATAGTCAAAAAGCATTTCTAATATACTTTAATGAGACCGAAAAAAATACTATATTTCGTATTTAATAAAACTGATCAATTAAAGTGACATTTGATTATTGGATTTGGTTATATACCTGTATGCATTTTATTGTATAACCAGTCAAATAGCTAATTATTATGGGATAATGGCCATTAAATGAAAATGAGATACAAAAATAAAGAACTGATAGAGGAAAACTCTTACATCAATCAAAATTCCTCAAGTTAACATGATTGACCGACGTGACTGGTCTACATTAATATAAATTTATATTAACTAGGTACTTATTAGAACAAACAGTTGTTCTTATATGATCCCCAACATGTGTGTCTGGTTACAATCGAAACTGGAAGAGCCAGCGAGCATTACCGGACGCGCGGGAACGCAGCGGTTATTTTTACATGTCCAGGAAATAGACATTTCTATCTTTGGACCTTGGAATAAAAAAAAAAATGGCCATGGCCACAACTACTGGTCAAAAATGTTCTTGTCAAAGTTGACATGAAAACAAAAGAACATAAAAAGTTTTTTTTTTTTAAGAAAGACAACAGCCAGCTACATATCCGCATCTAAAAAGACATGGATGGTAAGCAAATGAGCTAGTTAAAGCCGGAAGAAATATCTTTTGATAATGATATTTTTTATGAAAAAAAAAATTATTTGTGACACAGGCTTTTATCGTCATCAGTGAGATCTTGTTGCATTGTTGCAATATCGACATCTTATTTTAATGCACTGGTATGCGTTATGGCCAAAAAAAATCATTGCGACAAGAGAAAGAAGAAGGAATTTAAAACTGTTTGTCTACAGACATATTCGGGTGTCCGACCATTGGTTTGCATTATCTTCTGGACGACAACAAGCCACCATATTCTGAATATTCGACCTTGAAAGGAATGTTTTCAAATTCAATATTCTATCTTTAATCGAACATTACAATTTTACCGGCACTTTTTATTTCAATTTTTCCACAGAAGTGACCACACAGCCGGCACCGGTGGGACATCGTGTAATTACAGCGGCGTCTGGGGGTTGGAAAGGGGTGCAAACAAAAGAGAGACGTAATGATTTTTATGTGATTTTTACGCACCACCGCGCCCCGCAAGGAAGTGCTTATTATGTCGACGATATCGTTAAAGCGGTATTTTTGTCATTTATTATTCGTTTTGTGGTATTAAATGCGACGATTACGGTTTTATTATATTTTCGTATCATTTACGTTTACGGCGATTTTTTTGACATGGTACTTATTTGATATTCAATAGAAGTTCTGAAATGTTTAATTAAGTAATTAAAGTACTTAGATATATCACAGATTTGATGAATTTTATGCAAGATCGATTTGATGAATTTTATGCAAGTTGAGATATTTGCGGAGGAATGTGGTGGAATATTGAAGGCTCAAATGACGATGGCTAGTAAAATAATTATAATTACATAAGTAGGTACTTTTCCGAGTTAGGAACAAATTTTTTAAGAATCCAAATAATAATGTCCTACAGGTTAGGCATTTTACTATTATTTAAATCGATACTATCAAATTTTGACATACATTCAATATAAAAAACGGAAAAAAGGTTGACTCATTTTGGTATCAACATTGTACGTGTAAACGTACAATACTAACACAACAAGAATGAATTTTCGCCTTCATCACCCCAGTGCATAGATTAAAACACAGACATCAATAGTTTGAAACATAAGCTACGGATTAATATTTTCACTAGTTAATTAAAACTGAACAACTGGCAAAACATTCACAACTGATAACAGAGCCAAAGCTGTTTTTAATAAAGCCCCATTAATACCGCGGTACAGCGCCATCTATCGGATTACGTTGACACTGAGATGAAAAGCAGGACAATTAAATTTATTGTCATTATTATTTTATTATTAATTTATATCATTAGTAATTTAATTTTTTTATAGTGGCAAGCTGCCGGGATATTTTGAAAGAAAATGTTTTGTTTATATTATTTTAAGAGCTACCTTCATGCTCCAAAACAACTTTTTTTATATATATTCACTTACATTTTTATATAAAGTTTATGACGGTTTCCACAAAATACATTTATTTTATTAGTCAACAGCCAGTTAACAGCTTAAAAATGTTTTAACGCTTTTGACAAGTTCTTTACTAATAAAGTATGTGCATTAAATATATATAAATATTAGCTGCGCCCCGGGGCTTCGCTCCCGTGGGAATTTTGGAATAAAAAAATACCCTAAGTGATATTCCAAGTTTTATTCTACATGTGTCCAAATTTCTTAACAATCCGTCCAGTACATTTTACATCAAAGAGTAACAAACAAATTACACACGGGTATTCGTATAATATAAATAGCATACATATTATATTCCAATATAAATTAAATATAACTCGTTCAAGACTTACTAATACGCGAGATCAATAGAAGTAATAAAATGTTATAACGCCTTATCAATAAAACTTCTTCGGTAATTTCGATACGCTGGCCATTAGGGGGTATAACTCAGTGGTAGAGTGTCTGCTTCGCATGCTGAAAGTCCTGGGTTCAAATCCCAGTACCTCCACGAGATAGATCTTTTGTTTTTTAATTTTGTACTTCATTTATATAATATTAGTTGAATCTCCAACGTTCGAAATTGATTTGTTTTGTATGAAAAGCCCTAAAATGAACGTATATGTTAATTTTATTTAGTATAAGTACATAATGGATCCTATTTTTGAAATAATATATTATAACGATCAACAGAGCATGATAATTACATGTAGCACGTGTCTATGGTCAAACGTCAAACAAAAAATATCAGATTTTTATTAAATTACTAGAGATTTTTAATAAATTACTGTATTGTTAGTAATAATGTGCACTGACGTGCATGGAACACAGGATTGACACCCAGGTGGGTGTGGGTATACGAGTAGTAATTTTGATAAAATATACTCGTATTTATTAGAGCGTCAAATATATTATATTTATTATTGAAATGGTAGTTAAATTGTAAATGTGAAATGTGTCTTTGCTTTTCGTTCATAACTTTAAAACGGAGCATTGTATTGAGGTGATTTTTGGTATGTAGATATTTAAAGAGCTGGAAAGCGACCACTTTTTACCGTGGTAGTAATTTTCAATACCTTTCATACACTTTCCCAAAGGTTTATCGATCAATAAGCCTAAAGTACAAAGTCCACAGTACAAAGGGACAAAGGGCACGTATTTTGGTCCTGATAGAGCCTTCCTGATTTGTTATTCCATTTCGTGTGGTATTTCGGCTAACATCAACTATGCATTCGCTGTGGTTCCAGGTCATAGAGTAAGTACACGTCCAGAAGGACTGTTCCATCATCAACAGCCATTTAAACGTCCCCACTGCTGGGGCAAGGAGTTTGGGCTATGACCCTCCACGCGGGCCCATTGCGGATTGGCGGGTTTTAACGACTGCAAATACAACCGGGACCAACGGCTTTACGTGCCTTCCGAAGCACGAAGGAGCTCAAGATAATTTTGGTCACCCATCCAATGACCGACCATTGTGAGAGTGTCTTAACCGCCACTATCACAGGCCGAGCGCGCCAACCACTGTGCATTGAGCTCCTCCATAAAACCGTAAGACGTATCTAGAGGCGCGAAAATTATGACGTTAATTTCGGCTATAATTTCACATTTGTAGTAAAAGTCAAGTTTCATCGTGAATGCATTCTCAAAATTTGAAGTTTGCAAATTATCGTTTTGGCGAACAATAGAGCCATAACACATGAAAAGAATAAGAATTTATTTATGGCAATACTTGCGCAATGACACGTGAAATTTTTGACGAAAGACATGTACTGGTTGTGCCGCTATAAAAATTAGGCAGATTTGAATGACATAGTCGAAGTAGAGGATGATTGATAAAAGCAATAACAAGAATCCAACCAATCACTGATGCACATTAATGGGTATGTTGTTCTTAATTTAACTGCACTTCAATTTGCGTGCGCCTTCCAAATATACCTATATCTTAAGGAAATATACGCAAATCATGCGTGAAGCACTTTTTTGAAAAACTGTGCTCAGCGGCGTACAGAATGACGAGTTTATTGAAATTTCCCTATAGTAGCAATCGTTTTGCAGCTTTAGACCTAATAGTAGCTTGATTAATACAAGTCATCGATTTATTGCAATTCACCTTAAAATTATTTGTCAGATTACCTACATTAATTTAAACAAGATATAGATTTTAAATTTTATGTTAAATCCAATTCTCGTTCTATATACACATGGGAATGAATTTATTACTCTATGCCCATAATCGGGTTTAGCTATACAACCACCAAAGGTTCTGACCTTTTCAGTACCCCTTAGCTAATTGTTTCTTTGATGGTTTTTTAGCCGATTGCCGAGAAAGAGAGCTATTAGTATTCGATTATTGGTGACGATGATAATTTCTTTCAAAAGTTCGGCGCATAAATGATTTTAAAAATTTAAGTCTTAGGTAAATAGAATATACGCGTTTACCATTTTCTACAAATACATGCATCGATGTGCCATAAAAAGTTTAATTTTAATAAATGCAAAATTTTTATTACATTTTAGTTCTAATAAGAAAATGCATAAAAATACAGTTTTAAATGTCTGTAAAAATAGACATACCCTTTAAAAAACCTTTTTTTGATAAATTGACAGCGTTTTAGTTTCTTGTTGGTCCATGCTTGGTCTGTGGATAAAAACCTATTCATTTGTACAATATTTTTTTCACAACATAAGGCAATGTTCACACTTGACAGCGTCGCACGACTCGTCGGTTTCGGAAATTGCGCGGCGAGTCAATTTCCAGCGCGCAATCCCGCGGAAATCTCACTGTGCTATCTGCGCGCACCTTTCGTCTTTTGTCCGCGCAACCGACGCTCGAGCGCCTCGGCACAAATGGAAATCTTTTTTCGAATTTCCGCATTCGAAAAATCAAATTTATAAAAAATATTTTTAATGTTTTTTTTCTGTGACTATGATGTTGAAGTTATTAGAATGAAAAATCGATCAAAATAAAACATGCTTTTACGAAGAGCTTGAAAAATAAATATTTTCCCTTATGGTGATAATTAGAAAAAAAATTCCAAGTACTCCTACCACCTGCCACCAGTAAAGCTAGAGTCATATGGAACATTATACATACCTATGTAATTATTGAAATAAACTTGACGTGAGTATTATATAACCAAGTTATTATAAAATAGTTAACCTAAATTTGTAAAACGTACTTTAAGCTAAAGTATGTTTTGTCTCTTTATGTTAATAAAAATGCGATAGTGACAAACCATATTTAAGCTTATACTTACTAGGTATAGGCTAAAATATGATACTTTTTATAAATAACAGTTATAGTATTTTACCAAAACGCATGAACCACAACTTTGATACCTATAGGTACCTAAAACTGATCATTAAAAAAATCGCCAATCACATACATCGCGGGTGTCGCCGTAGCTGTCAGCATTTCGATATCTGTCAATGGATCGAAGTTGAGGGGACAAATTGCAGAATCCTGGGGGAAATCTCAGCTTATTAGCTGTCAATCATCCTGCTCCCACGTGGCTTTATACTTATCGCTTCCTTTTTTAACCCACGACGGAATAGTGAGTTTTACGATTAGCATTTTGCAGGATCATTAATGTAATGACTATATTTAGCTCCGGTAAATTACCTTTCTGAGATATCACTATCTATTGGTGGAAACCGTTTAAAAATCTTTCTGATAGTTTTTTGAGTTTATCGCATTCATACAGTCGGACAAATAGGCAGACAGACGCGACAGAAAGACTTTTTCTTATAATATGTAAGAATTTTAGAAGTATCATTAAATTCTGTATCATTAAATAATATGCACACACAAAATGATCTAGGTAGTTCTTTTTATAACTTCAAATTCTGAATATTGACTATTTGCAACTGAACTCAAAATAAACGTTTTTCCGTTATTACCTATAGGAGATCTGTTATGTCTGTATGAATTTCTGCCAGGTAGACTACATAGTATTATATAGCTGATTCCTGCTGCAAGAAGATCCGTTAGGAGCATAAAACGCGAGGTAAATCCAACACGTTTATAAATATAAACGAATAGCTGTTATCTGCCGCATAAAATATTAACGATCATCCCCATTAGTTGGAGAGCTTACGCTGGCTTGAGATGTGGATAATGAGTGCCTGGATGTGTCAATGAATGGAGAAATCGTCTTATTTATTTACCAGCGGCTCGCTCGAGTAAAACCATAAAAAACGCCCATGTTCTCCTGTAGGTCTTTTCTGTCTCTGTGCCAAATCTCATCAAAATCGGTCCTATAATTGTTGAGTGAATTTAATGTTACAAAGAAGAAGATGAAGTGAAAGTGAAGTGGACTAGTATGCATAATACTGGATTTAGGTACTAATGTAAACACTGCAAGCAATAATTTCTTTCTGACACTAAGAAAAACCTTCCTAACCTTCGCTTATTTACCCATTTGAATATAAAGTTTAAAGGTCAATATATAGGGTATGTACTTATTAAGGGTAGCGAATTATATTTTTTTTTTAGTTATTTATTTATTAAGGTTTAGCAACATTTGTTTACATCTATACTTAATTTTAGATTTTTACACAAAACAGTTTACTAAATGTAACAAATAATTATAGGTAAACACGACATGCATCAATAATCTTAACAAGTTAGGGTAGCTTAAGCTAACGAAGAAGTTCATACAAAGAATATTAACTAATTTGCTTATTATAATATAGGCTTTTATGTTTTATAGGGAACAACATGTTAATTTGCCTAATATATGTACCTAATATATGTGCCATTGCGCTCCTGCCTGGCAGAAGGGGTTATAAATAAATAAATAAATAAATAAATAAATAAATAAATAAATAAATAAATAAATAAATAAAAATGAACTTTATTTTTCTCCACAACAATGCAGGTTTCTAGACTAAGTTTACAATATACAATTTGAGAATTGTAAATGATCTGCTGTGGAGAACTGGTGCTTGAACTAGGTATCCAATGGAACCTGTCATACAGGACACCAGGCCTCCCCTCAGAAGGAATAAAAATAGACAAGAGTAGTTGATAGCCTGACTTAGGTTGTTAAGGGAATTTATACAAAAATAGTACTTAAATCTAATTATGTCGTAAATTCTTAATTCAATAAGAGTACAAAATATAAACAAGCTACTTATGTTATGCTCATAGATAAAAGAAATATAGCTATATAAAATTTTATTTCTAGCTACGCTCCACGAAAAACGGGTCCTTGCATGAATGCAAATCCATTGATTGCTATATCTACGTTCGCTATCTTCTTAGCACTAATCATAAGCAGCCGATTGGGTAAAAGGTAATAAATTTTGTGCGCCTTCACAATAACTTACTGCGCTCTCCGGTGTGCAAGCGCCCTAATTAGGGGCGCACAAAAATTAACTAATTGCGATAAGATGCGTTTCTGGTTCGTCATTATGAATGTATGCATTGCATATTTAAAGAATTTTAAGTAATTCCTTCCACTAATATTGCTACATTAGTTTTTCTTTTTTGTTGATGTATTACTAGTATCGATAATTGAGAGAATTTTGAAGGGTTTAGGGCAAAAGAAACCAGGACTGAACTAGACAGTGTTGTAAGAGGACAGAGACAAAGTTTATTTTTTTAATTGTGTGGATTATAACTAATACAACAAATTTTCGCAACACTCATAAATAGTTCCGCCATCTAGTGCCAGCCCAATTGAACTAAACAGTCAACCAATGTGCACCTCACAATGGTCAGGTGGCGGTCAATAGTTACGTTGCCAGCCAGGTCCCATTGTTACGTTGCGTCGTGTCGCTCCGTTGTTTTTCCACTGATGTACGTCGAATCTCCATACAATTTTTGCGTTATCTGTCAACGGATGTCAAACAAACGGAGCATGATTGAGCAATGGGGCCGAGCTCTTCGTGGCGGCGGAAAACTAAAAATATTAAAAGTAACTTTTATATATTTTTTAAATGGTTAACACAGAAACGGTTCCCTATTTTTATGCATACAATTTTATGTCATAATTTAACATGGCAAACTTTTACTTGTCATAATAATAAGGTACGCACAATATTAATTTGGCATAATGGTTTAGGCACATTTTTTTTACACACCTACCATAAGCAATATTTTAAAGCATATTGGCGGCTTATGGTTGGCCCAAGGGCCGCCTCGCCGCACCCTAACCTACTGCTACACTATAGCTTTATGCAAATCAAAATTATGATAAAATACATTAGCCTAAACTAAAATTACGCTTATTGAAAAGGTATGGCCAAAACAAGTATGTCAAAATATTATTATGTCAAAAAAATATATGCCGAACTCGTTATGCTAAATTAAATTAGGATAAAAAAATTATGCGAAAAAAACGGATCCTGCCTGGACGTGAACACTCCAATGCTATTTTTGCCTATGAGCTGTTTAAGCTACGTCTCCCTTAGTCGCCTCGTACGTACATTCAACCAAATAATTGGTGTGGCTTTATATAATTAAAGCGGAACCGACAGACAGACCTTTCGCATTTATAAATTTCAATGTTTGACTCTTACAGGTGTTGGACTAAAATCAGAAAAGAAGTTTCCATGTGTTGCTTCTATTAATTTTCCACCCCGCGGCTGTTTCCAAAACGGACAAAAGCCGCGTGTTGAAATATCATAATGATGGTGTGGATAAACCCCATGGGATTAGTAGATACGTACTCCGTGTACGAAGTACTTACTAAATGCATGGTTTACCCCATGGTTTTTCAGAGACAATCCTATACTGCCTTTTTAGAAAAAAATAAGAACGGTCAATTTTTTTATTTCAACTCCATAAAGAAATATTGTTGTCAAATATCATTTTGTGTCGAGTGTATTTCAGTATTTTGTATACTTTTATTTTATAAAACTTTACATACCATATAAAAGCAATGATAGTGATAACTATAATTTTATTGTTCTTACCTAAAATATTCTCTGTTGAACCGGATCGTATCAATGTCGGCACAGTATTGTTTTCGCCTGAAGAAATAAAGAGTGTAAGCTGGAGTGCTAACAACGTAGGTCTGCTGAGAGCCAGGAGATACTTCCAGCACCTGATACCACCCCCATCCTTAGTAGATCCCTCCATAGATCATTTCGCAGATACAATTCTTGATTACTTCTCTGACGCCGTCGATTACATTAAGAGAGATGAAATGGATCCGTTGACATCAGAAATATTAACTACTGCTGTATCTGATATCATTGGAGGCTACATGAAAGCTTTTGTCATACCAGTCGCCAAATACGGTTATTACGGTGGAACCGTAACTAAAGACGATGCTCAGAAAATTTACCAATTCTATGACGACATCATGGAATACTTGAAGACTAATGGGTCTCAGTGGAGAGATTTTGATGGCAATTTCGTAAAGCCTTTGAACATTATTGCAACGTTGCCAACTGACAACTCCAGGTCTACGAGAGACTACTGCGCACACCTAACTTTTTACGAGGAAACTCCTTCTGGATACACAATACCGCTACCAACCATTAACTTCGATACCCAAAGTCCCGTTATGTATGTCCCACTAAAAGGAACTTCTATAATTGATCTCGATTCACCTAACTCATCTGGCACATTACTTAATTATTATCAAGCTGCAAAAAAGTGTCTCAAAACTAGAAACCCATCCACTGAAGCTGAGTTTGACTATAGATTCCATACTTGGTTAACTGGTGATGTTATTGCACATATTGGTGAAGAAGATAATCACCTGTTCTATGCTCTAGGTGGTATATTAACATTAGCAAATGTAGAAAATAATATGACCAAAGGAAAACCTCCTCAATTTCCATTGAAACATTTGGGACAAATAAAGAAAAAACTTCACAAACCTTACCTACATATTAATTTTGCATCTAAAAAGATAATGATTTTGGCCATTCTATTGTTTCTTGAAGTGGTTTGGTGTATACCAGCATTACTTTACATGCTTTATACGAGGAGAAAAAAAAAGAGACGTGGTAGTAATCTAGTTTTCGTGGTCAACCCTAAAAAAGATTCCACAAATTTCTGTTCAAGTTCTGAAAGCGAATCAGAATCCGAAACACCTCAAATATATTGTGATGATGACACATGTGACAAATTGAAACAGTGTAGAACCAAATTTTTGCAAATAAAAGAAGCAGCAGATAGGGTTAATTTCAAAGATATTTCATCACAAACAAGTGATACTTGCAAATTTTCAAAATCAACCACAAATCGTTCCTGTTCATGTTTTTCAAAATCATGCTCAACAACTTCTGATAAAATGTGGCCACGGTCACTATCCAATCTTTCCCAGATGGTGAAACCAAGTGAAAATCCTTCCCTGGATGCGGGTGTTCCCGCTGCTAGTCCACCGACCAAAAAATCTTCCCGTGCCAATCGTTCTCCGACTAAAGGGCCAACTGCCAAGCCTTCTAAAGACGCAGGACTGAAGCCAGGAGAAACAGGTACCGATCTTTCTCAGATTACTGATCAAAATATCAATCCTTCCATGCATCCACGTTCTCGAGCCAAAAGTTCTCCCATGAAAGAACCACACGCTAGTCCTTCTCAAGATGCAGGAGAAATACGTACTGACCGTTCTCAAGTTAAAGGACCAAGCAAAATTCCTTCTCCGAAAGCACGTTCTCGCACCTTTAATCCTTCTGTTAAAGGACCAAGCGTTCAACCTTATCAAGACTCAGGACACAATGCGGGAGAATTACGTACCGATCGTTCTCAGGTTACAGGACCAAGTCCTTCCCCGCATACACGTTCTCGCGCCGCTAGTTCTCCTACTAAAGAACCATACATTATTCCTTCTCCACATGCAGGAGAATTACGTTCCGATCGTTCTCAGGTTACTGAACAAAGTCCTTCCCCGCATACACGTTCTCGCGCCGCTAGTTCTCCTACTAAAGAACCATACATTATTCCTTCTCCACATGCAGGAGAATTACGTTCCGATCGATCTCAGGTTAAAGAAACAAGCATAAGTCCATCCCCGCATGCACGTTCTCGCGCCCCTAGTTCCCCTAGTAAAGAACTATACACTAGACCTTCTCAAGAGACAGGAGAAACTCGTTCTCAGGGTACAGCACCAAGCAAAAATCCTTCCCTGCAAGCACGTTCTCGTAACTATAGTTCTTCTATTAAAGGACCAAACGCTCAACCTTATGAAGATGCAGGACTCGGTGCAGGAGAATTACGTACCGATCGATCTCAGCTTACAGAACAAAGTCCTTCCCCGCATACACGTACTCGCGCCCCTAGTTCTCCTACTAAAGAACCATACTTTAGTCCTTCTCAACATGCAGGAGAATTACGTTCCGATCGTTCTCAAGTTAAAGAACCAAGCATAAGTCCATTCCCGCATGCACGTTCTCGCGCCCCTAGTTCCCCTAGTAAAGAACTATACACTAGACCTTCTCAAGAGATAGGAGAAACACATTCTCAGGGTACAGCGCCAAGCAAAAATCCTTCCCTGCAAGTACGTTCTCGTAACTATAGTTCTTCTATTAAAGGACCAAACACTCAACCTTATCAAGATGCAGGACTCGGTGCAGGAGAATTACGTACCGATCGATCTCAGGTTACAGAACCAAGTACTTCCCCGCATACACGTTCTCGCGCTCCTAGTTTTCCTACTAAAGAACCATACTTTAGTCCTTCTCAACATGCAGGAGAATTACGTACCGATCGTTCTCAGATTACAGGACCAAGCATAAGTCCTTCCCCGCATACACGTTCTCGTGCCCCTAGTTCTCCTACTAAAGAACCGAACGCTGATTCTTATCAAGATGCAGAACCTATTACAGGAGAAATACGTACCGATCGTTCTCAGGTTACAGGACCAAGCATAAGTCCTTCCCCGCATACACGTTCTCGCGCCCCTAGTTCTCCTACTAAAGAACCGAACGCTGATTCTTATCAAGATGCAGAACCTATTACAGGAGAAATACGTACCGATCGTTCTCAGGTTACAGGACCAAGCATAAGTCCTTCCCCGCATACACGTTCTCGTGCCCCTAGTTCTCCTACTAAAGAACCGAACGCTGATTCTTATCAAGATGCAGAACCTATTACAGGAGAAATACGTACCGATCGTTCTCAGGTTACAGGACCAAGCATAAGTCCTTCCCCGCATACACGTTCTCGCACCCCTAGTTCTCCTACTAAAGAACCAAATGCTGATTCTTATCAAGATGCAGTACCTAATACAGAAGAAATACGTACCGATCGTTCTCAGGTTACAGGACCAAGCTTAAGTCCTTCACTGCAAGCACGTACTCGTGCCAATAGTGCACCTATTAAAGAACTAAAAGCTAGTCCTACTCCGACTAAAGGGCCAACCGCCAAGCCTTCTAAAGATGCAGGACTTGATGCAGAAGAAATCCGTACCGATCGTTCTCAGGTCACAGAACCAAATATCAATCCTTCAATGCAGGCACGTTCTCGCGCCAATAGTAATCCTATTAAAGAACCATACTCTAGTCTTTCTAAATATGCAGGAGAAATACGTACGGATCGTTCTCAGGTTACAGGACCAAGTATAAGTCCTTCACTGAATGCACATTCTCGTGTCAATAGTTCTTCTCTTAAAGGATCCACCGCTAAATCTGCTAAATCTTATCAAGGAGCAGAACTTAATGCAGAAGAAATACGTACTGATCGTTCTCAAGTTAAAGGACCAACCACCAATCCTTCTCCACATACACGTTCTCACGCCAATAGTTCACCTGTTAAGGGACAAAGTGTTCATTCATATCAAGCTGCAGAACTAAATGCAGGAGAAACTCGTGCCGATCATTCTCAGGTTACAGGACCAAGTATCACTACTTCCCCGGAAACACGTTCTCGCGCCAATAGTTCTCCTATTAAAGTACAAAGTATTCATTCACATCAAGATGCAGGACTAAATGCAGGAGAAACTCGTGCCGATCATTCTCAGGTTACAGGACCAAGTATCACTACTTCCCCGCAAACACGTTCTCGCGCCAATAGTTCTCCTATTAAAGTACAAAGTATTCATTCACATCAAGATGCAGGACTAAATGCAGGAGAAACACGTGCCGATCGTTCTCAGGGTACAGGACCAAGCATCAATACATCCCTAAATGCACGATCTAACGCCAAAGGTTCTTCTATTGAAGGACCAAACGCTAATCCTCAACAAGACGTAGGACCAAATACAGGAGAAAAACGTACCGATAATTCCGTGATTACAGGATCAAGTATAAATCCTATTCTAAATGCAAGACCGTGTCTGCATGAAGGAGCAACATACACCAATACTTTTCAAATTACAGGATCAAGCCTGAATCCTTCCCAAAATTCAGAAACTCGCACTAGTCGCTTTCTAATCGCAAGGTTTACAGAATCAAGCACTAATCTTTCTCTGGAAACTAGTTCACGTATGAATTATTCTCAAATTACAGGATCAAGTCTGAACCCGCCCCTGGATGTAGAGCCATGCACCAAATGTTCCCAGATAACAGGACCAAGTTTCAATCTCTCCTTGGATACAGGGGCAAGTGTCACTTGTTCTCAAATTACTGGACCCAGCGTCAATTCTTCTCTGAACACAGGATCAAACTCCAACTCTGCATCTGATCCACAAGGAAAAGTACATGTACCTGATTGCAAAAATGTAAAAAATGAAAGCAAAAAATACAGATCTAATCGACACAAAAAGACTTACGAAGCTAAAGATACTACCATTACTAAACAGCAATATAAATCTAGCGATTTTGATTCAACTCAAAGAAAAGCTGAAAGTAGTTTTTTCAAAGGCAAGTTGATGCGGAAATGTAAAAGAAGCGAGCAGACACCTACACCTGCAGATAATACCATGGATGCATCACCATGTTCTGTTACATGTACTAAGTTATGCCCACCCGGAACATGTGATTGTAAACGATTGAAGCGGACACCAACAAATGTAGGTGCTATAATAACGCATGTAATGAAAATGCCTCACGCAGACACCGTGGGCGCGATTCCAAGTGCGATCTGCCCTGACACAAATAGTGATCGTAAGCAGTCAAGAAAATCTAACCTCAGTGCTATAATGGCACATATATCTGCCATTGATAACACGAGGGAAAAAACATCTTTATGTCCTGATTGCCCTCAAGGAAATTGTAATTGTAAAAAAATAAAATCAAATATTGGTGCTATAATGACTCATGTTTCTCCCGTGATACATGAATCGCATGTGTCACATGTGTCGCATGAATCCCATGATAACCCAATGGGTGTTCCATGCCCAGCGTATCCACAAAGAACTTGTGAGTGTAAACATTTGGGAAAATCATTAACACAACGAAAGACCGAAGAAGCCAAAATAGTACAAACGTGTAACACGCGCAGCAGTCACATGCCAATTTTTGACAAACCAAGATATAATGACAACCTAACATTTGGTTGCAAGTCCAGTGATGACAGTATGAAATTTGAATCCAGTACCAGAGTTATTAGAAAGAACACAGATGAATTGATTAAACTCATTAATACAAGTGCATTGTTAGAACAGCCTACTCAAAGTTTCTACGAGAAACGTAGTATATCCAGCAGTGAGAGTGACTCGAGAGTTGAAGAGTTAAGGACATGTCCAACCATCACTTTGTTTGCAGACGACGATTCCAGTGGACAAAGTACGAAAACAGTGTATAGTAATTTTGAAGAAGCCACAACGAGCGATGAGAACGATTTAAAATGGCACTTACGTGAAATGGAACACACTGTGCATTGTACATTAAAAAGAACTGTAAGCCCACTCTTAGGAATTACAATAGAGAAACCAAACACGTCTATATGCGTTGATATAACAACGTGTAAAAGCAAAATACCTACAAGAGTCTTAAGTAATGCCACATCGAATCAGATTCCACCTCATCGAAGACGGCAGCTGGAAGCTCGTGCAGGCAGCAGAATCCCAATGCGAATAAAGAGAACCTCTGATGATATCCAGGTTGCAAGCCACACAGCCGGCTCATCTTCAGATCCTAGGTTAAATGTAACTTTATAACATACTTAGGGTTATATTAGTTATCTAGGTTATTTTATACTATTATATGTATTTATAAGCTATGAAGTTTGATTTTTATGCGTAGTCCTAATATATATTTTTATACTATCTGCGCCCCGGGGCTTCGCTCCTGTGGGAATTTCAGGATACAAAGTACCCTATATGTTATTTCAGGTTATATTCTACCCGTGTGCCAAATTTCATAACAATACATCCAGTGGATTTTGCATGAAAGAGAACAAACATACATACACACATCCTCACAAAGTTTCGCATTTAATACTACGCCCTGGGGCTTCGCTCCAGTTGGGATTTCAGGTTAAAAAGTACCCTATGATTCCAGGTTATATTCTACTCGTATACCAAATTTCATAACAATCCGTTTAGTAGATTTTGCGTAAAAGACAAACATACCTAGATACATACCTACACACATCCTTACAAACTATCGCAATTATAATATTAGTAGAATTGGATTGGATTAGTATAATACCTATCGTACTACTAGCTAAACTAACGGTCCGTCCCGGCTTCGCTTTAAAACTCAAATCAAATTTTAGGTATGTAGTACAGTCAACAGCTTCATCGAGTTACTCTTTACGAACTTTTATGACGTGGTAATAGCTGTGAATTTGCAATGAATTTGTATAGATTGATGTGCTGTTGACTGTACATACCTTAAATAAGTTTATTTGGAGTTTCTTCTTAGTTAAGTCCGTAATTTTTTTCTTTACCTATATAAAATTACAATTTAGACATGAGAAAAATATATTTATTTCAAAGTTGACCATTGGCGCTCATATCATTCCTGACGAAACGAAACTTCAAGCATCATTCCCTCAACTTTCCGTGTGCCCGTTGCATTCTCCGCTGTGGCGCCCGAGGCCCATATTAAAAATAATCCTTTGAATCGTCAAGATTTAGCTCTGACCGGCCTGGCTAACTTTGCCATCATACGGTTGCCTTTTATCTGCCAAAGCTGTGTCCCGTAGTCGTCTCGTGCGACATCCCCATATAGAGTTTATTCTTGGGCAAGACCACACAAGACAAGACAACTTCAGGCATCATCTACAGTAAATACATGTATGAGTTGCACTTGGAAAGCCCCAAACACAACCGATTTCAATTTACTAAGTGCTGTAATGACAGATTACGGGGCCGGCCACCTGAGCTAGCCGGCCCGGGTGAAATATATAACTCAGGGCAAAGCCGGACTATAAATTCATCAGGGTGATTACTGGAGCCACTTTGTGGGATGTTTACCCGATTATTGAGAGGTTTTTCATGTTTTTAACCTCCTACGCAAAATGAGGGATTTTTGGTTACGACATGTTTCTGTAATCTGCTAGTCAAAAACTTCATAAATAAAAACAAATATAATAAAATCGCACATAAAATTCCGTCACTTGTGTTTACGAATTAACTACTTAGTTAGAAATCTGTGCCCATTGTTATACTATTCTTTGAGTACCTACCTACATTTTCTTGCCTGTCAACTATATAGGAAAACTAGCTTTTGCACGCGGCTTCGCTCGCGTTAATTTTCCGGGATGAAAAATACCACATGTCCTTGTCCATACTTCAAACTGCATGTATGCAAAATTTCAAAAACATTGGTTGAGTAAATAGAGAGTGAACAGGTAACAAACATACAAATAAAAAACAAGGAAATTACCTTCGAATTTATTAATATTATTTAGGATAGGATTAATGTAATTTTCATATAATTCAAACATTTAGTTTGTTAATTGTTATGTGTCAAGCAAATAATTATGGCTTTTTCGGTTTCCTTAGCATATGTTCTTTATTTTCTTATACAAAAGGGTCATTTAATACATCCCTACGTAATGTAAGTAATGAAGGCTTTTGAAACTACTTAACCTTTAATTGCCATTAAAATAGCGTACAATTTAAACTGTTTCTAATATCAATTAACGTAGCATCACAAGATAATACGTATTATTAATTGGTCAATTTTCAATCGCACACTTTATATCAAGTTTACTACTTACCTAAGGCACCTATATATTACTTTTACTTATAGGTACCTAAATCCTAAAGTTTACATGATTTTGGTTGCGTCGCATGTCGGTTAAAGTCATGTTTTGTCAGAGACGTCTCGATTTTCTAGCTCCATGTGCCCCGTGCGAAATAGATTCGGAATAGCGTTTCGGAGTATTCAAGTATGAAAAGTTTCAAAGTATTTTGAAATGAACGGATGCCAAAAATAACTGTTGCGTAAAACTAATCGTTGTAAAAGTGCCTAATTTTTTTTTTAATTACCTATTATACGACTTTTGACGAAAAAATTCCGCTTTGTCTGAAAAAAAATTGACAACGCTTTTTACACTTCACTCTCCCAATGGCGCTGTGCAGCGGCCATCTAAATCTATTATAGACAATTACTGTGGCCATATTTAGGCAAGAATAATGGAGAGAGGCTATAGGGTAGCCATAAATAGCCACTGTTGTAGGATTGCCCCCAATCGGAGGGATAATCCTCTATCGACACCGGATTAAAGAGGAAATTGCTAGTTCGTGAATTTTGTGGGCGTGATTGAAGAGGTTCGAGTACTGATTTACGTCTTTTTTTCTAACGGCTTTACAGAGTATTTGTAAGACAAGAAATTTATTTGTTAGACAAATTTAAAAAACCCGACCTTCAGTATTCATTTCGCTACAACTTTTGAACGGCTAAACCGATTTGTATCTATGAACCACCGCATAAAAATTAAATTAAATACATCTAAATCGATTCATCCGTTGATGAAAAGACAGACAGACAGACACACTTACCGGTTAAGTTTGACCGGTAAGTGCACACCTCTTTCGCGACACAAAAAGAAAAGTGTTATTAACTCTTTTTGGGTTGCGATTTAAAAATACTACAATACTCGACGGACCACGCTGAGCTTTAAACTTGTATCTCGAATCCAATGGAAACATTGAAAGAGGTACAACACACCCAGAACTGCAGACAAATGACAATCTATGATCACAAGTACAAGTATTTTCCCGCGCTGGGAAACGAACCCAGGACGTATAGATAATATCTGTGCTAACCAAAGAAACAACGTCAAAGTTAGCAATTGAACAACTCTCTCTCTTATCCCGATTCTTTCCAGTCGCAAACCGTCGAAGCCGTTTTATTACTCTACTTCTATCGGTCTTCAGCACCCTCAGCAGTTGGAGTAACTATGCAATTTAAAAAAAAACACTACATCGTATAAAAAAAGTATCGACGAAAGAAAGTATCGACGCGTGTGTCTGTTTTGAGCCACGGAAAGCCACAGTTTTTACTGTTATTTAAACAATTTATCAATGAAGGTTCATATATACAATATAGCGTATTAGACCGCGACGAGCGAAGTCGGGCTGCGTCACTAGCCTATAATTTCACTTTAAATACATTTCTCATAACCCCCCGTCTGACACACCCTGTGTAGGTAGATCTAACATCTCAATTTCTGGTCGTAGCATACTCCCGTCGGAGCGTCAGCATAATCATTCGTCTCCACTTCGGCATCACTAGTTGTCAGACCATCAGACATTTATAAAACACAAAAGGTACACGAGATTAGTCGTCAAATTAAATCTACGTAAATAATGTAGGTACTCCGGTGGGCTAGATTTATTGGGTATCATGCTTGGACGGCGCGGGATTAAGTTGTAATCCCGCCAATTTAGGACAACTGGCCAGAGTGTATCTGGGGTGTTATAACGGACATCGTGTTCATTTTCTCCCTCCTAATATGTTTAATTATGACGCAATGTAGTCCGTGACGGACCCTGGACTCCGATGTTCAACGGCTGAGGAAACAACCGGGAGACGCTCAGATGAGAGGAGCTGTTGTCGACGACGGAGGGGAAAAAGCGGACGCTGATACCATTTTTTGAATAAAAAGTTATGATTGATTGGAAATCATCATCATTCTCTCTCTGAGAGTTTTCCCGGTTACTTCTTCAGCAGTCGAGCCTCTGGGCCCAGGAACCGCTTTTCTTCCTTTTCATCTTCACTTCGCACGGTCCTCGGCATCCCTAGTTGTCAGACTACTGGCATACAACAAGCTTGACGACATCAAGCCAGCACTTCTTGAAAGTTGACTTGCGTCTCACAGCGGAAAGATTTGATAATGAATTGCAATCTCTCACTACAAACTCAGATAACAAAATGAATTATGAACTCGTTATCTGAAAGAAAAACTTAATAAACTTGTCGGGAGCGACAACGCGGCGACAACCCGGCGACTTGTAAAGCTATAATTTAAACAATCTTACCCCTTGTTTGCGAAGGCAAGATTTCCCGATATCCATTTGTAACCCCTTATCTCGAGGATTGAGCTCCCCAAAGTGTAAGGTGAGTTTTATATGCTTTTGTGATTTATTTCAATCACAGGTTAATTTTTTTTTGTGTTAATTTTTGTGGACCCATATAAATAAATTATATTACCAATAAGTTTAAGAAATAAAACGCTATATAATAAAAATTCGTTTATTTTTAGTACGGCTAACCAAATTTTATTGGAACAAATATACTTTATAGATGTAATCTTATGATTAGGTTAGAAATCCCATTGAGAAAAGTTCAAAAATCTTTTTCTAAAAAAACACTCATAAGTTTGAGAGACAGTGTCTTAGAACCACTGCAAACCAAGACAACGCCATAAAACTTACAGCGACAAGGTGGCAATCGGGGGTAGACCGCGATTCCCTAATTACGGCAGATAGGTGAGTTTCTAATTAAAGGAGGTAACGAGCTCCCGCGGGACGCCGACAGATGGCGCTGAACTGAGATAACTCGAGATTTGTAATGAAAAGTTTGCTCTTTGTTTCAGAGGAATTGGAAATTTGGTGCATTTGTTACATTTTTGAATGCTGCTTGTGGCACAGCGAGTGGTATATTTTATCCGTAATCATCATCATAGCATCTCAGCTAAAAATGCACTGCTATCCAGCAGTGCATTCTCCCAAACAGGTCGGTCTACTAAGAAGATTAATAGACCGATTGAAAGCAAGCTTGCGCCCAGCGTTAGCGTTGAATAATGGTAAGTCCTTGTGGCATGATAGGGACTTACACTGTTCAAATGAGTTTCTTTCTCGGCATTTCTTCTCAGCAGTGGTCGTTCCGAAATGCCAGTAGTTTGTAGCTTGTGAGAATTTACTATTCAATATAAAATTTTACGTGAAAAAGTGCCTGTGAAGCTCTAATTTGATTTGATGTGATTTGATCGTATTCCTACGACTAAAGACCAGATTGCTGGTCGTCCTTCTTTGCTCTTTGTTCCTCAATTGTTATTCTGCACGATTCATGATAAACACAACCAAAAACTAATTAGATGTAATAAAAACTAGATTAGCACGGTCTATTAAACTTATCTTTATTAATTAGTATACTTAGATATCGACTAAGATATACATAATAACGGTTTATACAGCATAATGATATGTTCCGCTTATTACTGTAAATAAACTAAATCCAACAACGTGATCTTCTTATATAAACATGGGACTGCAAACATAGCACCCAAATCTAAACGTAATAAGGAGGCAAACATCTTGCCGCAGTCTAAATAATCACAGTACGCAAACATACCCGATCTTCAATGATCTACCGATGTCAACTCACTAAATACAGAATTTTACTAACAACGCCATTATAAGCGGAGCCGTGTAGCGCTTCAACGCGTATAAAAGTCGGTGGAGGGGAGAGGTCTGCTTACGTTTGGCGATGACAAATTACACATAGGGGTTTAAACAAATTAATCATGGCTCCAATTTCGGGAAAACAATGCGGGGTTGAGGTTGGGGAATGATAGGATTTCGTTATTGCCTGAGCGAAATGTTGTAATTAATTGTGTTCGTCTGTACGTGTTTTTAGTATAAAATGTCGCCGACCAATGCATGTTTTATTTAGATTGGTTTACAAATAACATTAGTAGGTATTCTTAATTTTACAAAGATATGGAATATACATATGAGTATTCGTGTATTCACACCACTTCTTCATAGTCGGTATTCCTCATGGCTGAGGGTCGTGGTCATTACGTGAAATTAAACACACACAACAACTTTCTTGGCATTAGTAATGAAGTGGTTTGCCATTGCCTTCTCAATTTCACACACAATAATCAACCAGTTAATAATCAACCAGTGTGCAGGTTTCCTCACGATGTTTTCCTTCACCGGAAGTGGTGGTCGATGAAAACTACTATACATGAGTCAGGTTGGTATACAGACTTGTGCGGCACGAGTAGGATTCGAACCTGGGACCTTTCGATCCACAGGAGGGCTAACCATTACACCATCACTGCTTCACACCACACTAGCTGATAAATCGTCATCTAAGGCAGGTTTCCTTATGAGGACATTGACTTTACTTATAAATCAGGTATTATAAAAAAATGTTTTATGATATTAGGGTTTTTACTAGGGTTTTCGGGCATAACTTCCTGCGGGCGCATACCATTCTTGATTTTCATATTTTGAGAAATCCTTATACTATCAATTCTCTCATGCAAACCTAGTTGTTCAATTGTTTTTAACTTTTTATTATCTCCAGCATAATTAATTAATGTCAAATTGTAACAAACTGTAATAATTTTATTATATTTGCAACAGTTGATTGGTGAACAAATAATATGATCAATAATATGAGTACGACAATACCCAAGGAATTAATTTTTATTTAGCAAATACCAAATTTCGGCTTGCGTGGTCTGCGTCTGTCAATCACATAAGAAGATATAAATTAGTTTTCTTCAACATTAAACAGACTATCATAAATATTTTGATCGCTCAACGAGCCACATCCGTTGCAAGTCACGCGCAGCATTCAGTATTCCTGTTAGCTGTGAGTTCGTCTGCTTCATTTTATATCTAATAGAAATCTCAATGCTCGATGAACTCAAAATACAATTTCTAACCTACGTACTAATTTTGAAATTTACATGCCCTTTGTTTGTTCTTTTTATCTCAGAAATTACACATCTGTTACCAAGCCTAGCTGACAGTAGAAAGTAATTATGTAGTGATAGTAAACTTATTATAGAGGCTTTGTGATTTTCGTCCTAAAATAGGACCAGTGCTGAAACCCAGTCAGGCTTCAAGACCATAACGGATTAAAAAACGAATGGTATCCATAAATCGAAGGCCTTTGTGGTGGCTCAGTTTTCGTAGCATCCTTCACGTCAAGAGATAGCAGACAAACTCCAAGAGTGCTGCCTTCGTTGGTACGGCGATCTTACAAAGTAATTAGAACATACTAACTTGCAAGTATATTAGAAATCGTTTTTTTTTTTTGTGAAGAAATAAATAAACTTTTACTTTTTTCTCTTCCTCCTGGCAGAAGGGGCAAACCCGAGATGCATTGATTTGTTTGATGTGCTTGCCAATGGTCTAACAACCTAAGGACGCTGGAAATTGGCGTTACGGGGAAAAAAAAGGGGAAAGGTGGACCTTGGACTCCGATGCTCTACGGCTGAGAAGAAACTTTAATAACGCACAGATGAGAGAATGGAGAGTCGGGTTTGGGAAAACACGATTTGACTTTAAGAAGAATATTAACAAAACAATTAGACAGACATAGGTATTGTAAATTAAAGTCGGACACTAGTCGCAGGAAACACAAATGAGTGTCTCAGATATCACAGTGCGTGTCAGGATGTCGCTCATTGAAGGGGCAGATGTTTGGACATCACTCCAATTCTATTGTACTTAATGTGTGCTTAATCTAAGTTGAACGCGTCTGTATGAATCATTTGTATAACAGATAAAAGATATTTTATTTACAAAAACACGTGTAAATATATATATAAAATTTTAGAACACTTATAAGTATTTAAATCTAAAAGATAGATGTTTATCCGATTAAAAAAGGCATGTTATTATGTCTTTATCATGGAATTAGTAAGGTCGTTATTTCCTACTGTTGTCAGAGCCAATCAAAGACCTAACCTTACCATAATTTATCGTAAGTACGAATACGGTAACGTACTTACCGAATGTGTGTACATCATAATCTACATTTTTAAACCCACTTCCCATGTGTTGCATTCGAGGCTATGACGCCGCAAAGCCCAGAGTATTGTATGAAAAATAAACCTAAATCTTTTGTACATTCGGCTGTGATTTTACAACCGGCCGACTACCAGAAATCAACCAATGCCACTGTTGCCAACTGCAATGGCTATGTATTCCTTGATCGCCTTGTACGCCACCCGAAATCACAAGCTATATTTATAATCCCATCAAGATACAATAACTACATGGACTTGTTTAATAAAAAAATCCTAATTTTATTTCGAAATCTAAGGGAGAAGTAAGAAAGAACACTTACTTCATCCCTTACGAATACCTTGAAACAGCTAGAAGCAAAGTCGCGACTAATTTCTATACTTATTGGTAGGTATTAGTAATCCAAAAATAGTGTTTCCTTTCCAATATTCCAACAAAAATCGCGCCTCCGCCGATTTAGGGTGGTGACACACCTGGCGGAAGGCACGGGGGTGTGTGCAATTAAAAATAGACCGGAAGTGGTTCCGCTCCGCTAGCTGCCGACCGCTATTGGTCGGCCACCTCTGACCTCGCCCACCTGCTTATATACCTTACCCTTTACATATGTGTCACTGCCCAAAAATTCTACTAATATTACAAATGCGAAAGTTTGATTTGTGTATGTATGTTACTCTTTCACGCAAAATCTACTGGACTGATTCTTATGAAATTTGTTACACGGGTAGAATATACCCTGGATTAACACATAGGGTACTTTTTATCCCAAAATCCCCTCGGGAGCGAACCCCGGGGCGCATCAGTTATATATATTTTACGCTACTATCTACACTACAGATTAAATATTACAAAAATCCTGAAAATTACACTTTTCTTTTATTTAAGCATTTATTTTAAGAATACACATTCTTAGTCGCATTCCTCATGGCTAAGGGTCGTGGTCATTACGTGAAATGAAACAAACACAACAACTTTCTTGGCATTAGTAATGAAGTGGTTTGCCATTACCTTCTCAATTTCACACACAAGTTAATAATCAACCAGTGTGCCAGTTTCCTCACGATGAGTCAGATTGGTATACAAATTCATGTGGCATGAGTAGGATTCGAACCAGGAACCTTTCGATCAACAGGCGGGCGTCTTAACCATTACACCACCACAGCTTCAAGTATACACGTATAACCAAACAATTAGATGAAATCTCCACATCACATTTATTAAAACGTTAAAATCAAAGAAACATTGCGTAGATAAGTTGAAAGCTCTCCAAAACGAGAGGCCATTCATCATACTGATAACAAGTCAGTACTGATAAAAGCAAACGAATATATACATACATAAAAACAATGCTGCGTTGAACCAGATGTATAAAAAATGTAAATATCTTAATTACGAAAGTGCATTTCGAAATTGACCATTTACAAGAATCGATAACGTCATTGATTTATACGTTTTTAAGATTTAGCTCTGTTTTTATGACCGGCCGTCGTCTTGACGTCAACCCTCTTTAGACATAGTGTCGTTTCCAGCTGTTTAGGAAATTAGCAAGGTGAATACTGAACTCCGATGGAACCGGGATTGCTCTGAGAGAGTGCTGTTAGGGTTTTATTTCCCTTAGTCGCCTCCTACGGCATTTTTGAGAAGATATCGAGCTGAACAGCCTTTTGTGATACTTCCAGATATTGTCGCGTGAAAAACTACCAAAAAAGCTCTTCATTTATTTTATACTACTGCCGCGCCCCGGGGCTTGGCTCCCGTGGGAATTTTGAGATAAAAATATCCTATGTGTAATTCCAGGTTATATTCTATCCGTATACCAAATTTCATAACAATCGGTTCATTAGATTTTGCATGAAAGAGTAACAAACATACATATATCCAACTGTCGCATTTATAATACCTATTAATAGTACTATCATAGAAGTATGTCGTGCTATAGTGCCCCAAGCAATTAAGCTCCACAGCATAAAACTATTGCTTGCAGTCAGGGCATATTTCATACAATTAGATGTTCAATCGCGGCCAATTTGAACCCACGACCATGTTGCGAACACTTTACAAAACAGGGAAACATGAAAACCGTCTACATTTTTGTTTTATTGGAAAGTTTTTCTCAATAAGTAATTTTTACTTTAAGAAAAAGCTTGGAAAACAACATTGACATAGTCTCTTTAATATTTTAAAGCTAGTCTTAGCAAAGTATTGCCCATAGATATGACTTGTGTATACTAGTATTTCAAAGCCCACCACTTGCTTCCGTTGAAGGAAAATGTCGTGAGAAAATCTGTTCACAAATTGAGTATTTAATTCACTAGTGTGAATGCGACTTTTTGTCACTAGGTAGTTAGTGGTAATAGTAAAAGTTATGTCGTGCCTTTAGGCTACACCAAAATCTTACGCCAATGTTAGCAATAAATAAAATCTTTCATGTCATTATATTATTTATTATTTCTTTGATAAAGAGTATTGTATTGTATGTATTGTAACCACTCGATAAGATTAAATAAGCAGTTTTAAGAATTATATTAATAATTAGCGGCCCGTCCCAGCTTCGCTCTGGTGAAAATATAATAAATTATACACCTCAACCTTCCTCAGGAATCACACTATGTATTGGTGAAAACCGCATGAAAATCCGTGCATTGGTTTTCGAGTTTATGGCGAAAAGACAGACAGACGCGGTAGAGGACTTTGTTTTATAATATGTAAGGATTATTAAAAATAAAAGATGTATGAATGTGAGGATAGACTAGATTATTAGACTTTAGATAATAAATCTACACTAACCAGACATTTTCAAATATCCCAATTCCCCACAGTTCTGTGACATCTACAACGCCAATGGCGCATGGCGGCCGCCATAACTCAATGAACAATGGTCCGGCATTCTAATCCGACCCGGTCGCGTAATGAAATTCCGGGGTAGACAATGTGAACTAACAATTAGCCGGACAACAGATAGATTGGCTGAAACAACAATCTGCAACTACATGGTAATGTGTTAGTGTGATTTTAGTAACAGTATTATTATTGTTTTTCTTGTATATAATAAACAAATAAACAAACAAAATTACTTTCGCATTAATTTATAATATTAGTTGGGATTATTTTTCATACTAAATAGTAAATAAAGACTAGTCTTTTTAAATAAAAGTAGGTAAGTAGGTTATGTGTATATTTGTAAATAATTGACTGATTAAACATTTGATTTTACTGATTAATAATTGAATTAATTCTGTACCTACCTCACTTCCGTCCTGGAGTTTGGGCAGCACAGCCCATAATGAAACCTGGAGCTCATGAGATTGAGAGACTTCCGTCGCTTCAATAAATTATTCTGAAATTAAAAAATGAATAAGTAAAGGCGAGAAAGTTATACTTATCTTTATGGATTAAATATTTAAGTACTATTTTTTTGGCATTTGGCACAAATATATTATACTTCCAGTAGGTAGTATGCGTTACGGGTAAACCTTTACATGAAACGCCTAGTTTATCACAATAGCAAAAACACTCAGCGGAAATAATGCCACTTAAAATGCAATCCTAACTAATCCATTTGATAAAAATAATTACTTCTTTATTAGTTACTCTATCATTTCACATTCCCTAGTATCTAAGTCTGCTTACCTTCTGTTTTACATATAAACATACCCAGTATTGTCTTAGAATACCTAAATATTTTGACACTCAACACACAAACTGTCGCCGATTACCTGTATGCATTTCCTAATTACTAACCTTTACAAATACTAGTATAATTCACCCTTGCATACTCTTTCACTTATGAAGACACTCGATCGCAAAATCTGCTTCTCCCTCTATCCTCCCAAATTTGACAAGGTGTGAACGAGATGGTAAGAAAGCAATTTCTTCCTGAATCGTTTTGAGAGATTTATACGCTCATTTGTAAATAATGAAGGCGCCAGTCATTGTTATGGAACTTCCATTGAAGACGAACTAACTACCTCTGAACTGTATAGGGTTGTATTTGAGCAAGAAATAAGAAATGCAATAGAAGTGGATGATATGAGGTTAAGGATCCAGAATTGGCTACTTGACTGGATAAAGAAATAAATGCATAAATATATTGAAATAACCAAACATACTGCTTGAAATGTATCTCATTTTAATAGCAAGACAAGTTTATTTTGTTAGAAAACCCCTGACTTTCAATATTCATTTCATTTCAACACACGGGATAAATAAGGATTACAAAATTATCTATGACTATCACAGACAGATACACAGACATACGCGTTAAACTTATAACACCCCTCTTTTTGCGTTGGGGGTTAAAAAAAAGCCAATTTCGTGACGTCGCATTTCAAAATCTTTTATCGTAAACGTGACTTACAAACTAGGTACCTATAAATTATTATTAGATATTTATCTTCAGACAGCATAGCGCGGAGCTCCGTAACCCACAGGCAATTAGGCTTGATCATGATCAGTCAGCTCTCATTGACCCACTGCTGGATATAGGCCTCCTACCGTTGGTCACATGACCTGACAATATGGCTGTTATGCTGTGATAAATGAGAATGATACTAATGTTAAAGCATATACAGCTAAAGTATGTTTTGTCTCTTTCAAAGTCAAATATAAAGTGAGATAGTAGCAACACATACTTTACCTTAAAACCACGGATACTAGGGAACATTTGACGCGGAACATATAGTTATTTCCATTTCATTACAATTTGCATATATGAGATCGTCTATGTGCTTTTTCACTCGAGTTAAAGGTAATGCGTGAGATAGATTTTAGACGACACAAAACAAAACAGTTGGTTTCTATAGATTATATATAGAGTAATCCAATTTATTACTTCATTTTTTCACTTGGCTTTTAAGACTGACGCTGTTTTACAACTGAAAAAAAAAATTGACAACTTCGTTGGCGCAGTGGTAAAGTGCTTGCCTCTGAACCGAGAGGTCCCGGGTTCGATCCCCGGTCGGGTCATGATGGAAAATGATCCTTTTCTGATTGGCCCGGGTCTTGGATGTTTATCTATATATGTATTTGTTATAAAACATTGTATCGTTGAGTTAGTATCCCACAACACAAGTCTTGAACTTACTTTGGGGCTAGCTCAATCTGTGTGATTTTTCCTAATATATTTATTTATTATTAGATTATATGTTACGCGTCAAATGTTGCTTAGTGTCATAGCTTTAAGTATGCTTGATGCTCTAACCTTTTTATTAATTACGGGGTATGGGACTATAACTTGTTTGGTTGAAAGTTGACAATCAAAAAAAACAAAATAACTGCCTGTCACATCCCTATGTCAGGGCCAATTACTTAAGCCGCGACTACACCTGCCATTATGTGGAATGAGCGCCTTAATTCTTGGCGCTCAAAATGATCCTAGAGGGCGCTGTATTAGCATGTAATTTCTATTGTTGTCATGATGACTGCATTTAGAGGAACCCCCTATATGTTTATTGTTCATTGACAACTGATTTTCGTGATTTGAAACTAGTTTTCGATGTGGTGGTGTAATGGTTAAGATGCTAGCCTGTGAACCGAAAGTTCCCAGGTACATCATATCCTACTCACGCCACGTGATTTTGTATAACAGTGACTTACTATTTATTCTAATGAATAACTATTATAAAATGCATTGCAATGTAATAAATTAAAATATCTGTAAATACTTAACGTTGGCAAAACAATATGAAGCTTGTCGATTGCAAAAATAACATTACGATTAATGCTGAGTGGCACCTGAGTGACTACATCTCAACACCTTACTCAAAACCGTTTATTGCCCCAGATAAAACCGCCCCAAAAACTGTAATACGACCGAGGCAGTCGAGTCAACAGCGTCTTAAAGCGATTACTGAAGGTGTGAAGGGGAGGGTACACGTAAACCGCATTAGATATGTTAAATCACGGCCCACGAGGGTTTTTTTTTGTGGTATTTTTATGCGTATCGCTTACTTTCGCGATTATTGTTCGGAAGCCATTTGCATTGCACGCGGGGAGCATACCGCCGTTGACTAATCTTGATCTTGGGAAAATGATAATTTGATGTTATCCATTTTTAGAATGTCCATGTTCAGCCAGTGGAGACTTTATGGTTCAGTAGCCATTCAAGTCGAGATATTCGCCAAAATTTTATGTGGTGCATTGAGTCTAATTTTACAGGTTAATTTTCTTGTTAGTTGAAATTTTACGCGTCATTGAAATTATGACAATGAAAACTGTCAAAAAATAATTTAAAACATTGTTAATTTGTAATATTAAAGTAAGCTAATCTTTTAACAATAAAGTTCATTGAACTCAAATGGTGCATAAATACGTAAGTAACTAATGTATTTATTTTGGCCTATTCTGCCCAATACTTAATTACCCTATTAATATTAATTATCATGTAACATCCAAGAAACTGTAGAGACAAAAAGCATAGTTTTCTCAAGTATCAAATTCGGTGTGCGCGATCTAAAGGTGACATTTCCATGAATTTTTCCCGCCAAAAACGTCTCGACGCAAGTCAACGACGACGCCTCGTGAATGTCACTGAGTTTATTCAGTTAGCACTTGTCACTCCTCATTTTATTGTGTTTCTTATTTCTTCTTTACTTACAATTGTCTATATACAATAGAAAAAAGCCGGGAAAGACATTTTTATCTGTCAATAATGGTATAAATATTTTTAGACGTTTTTTTTCCTAGGCGTAGTAGCTTCTCCAAAAACTTTTTTTTGCATTATCTACATTTTAGTGACGTTTAGCGTCCTTGTTGACTAAAATAATCTTTTTCTTGTGTCTATAATAGCTCTATCATATTTAGTGACAGACTGAAAAAATCAATAAATATACGACTTTTCAAAACCTCGACGACCTCTGTGGCGCAGTGATATAGTTCTTGCCACTGAACCGAGAGGTCCCGGGTTCGATTCCCGGTCTGGTCATGATGGAAAATGATATTTTTCTGATTGGCCCGGGTCTTGGCTGTTTATCTATATATGTATTTGTTATAAAATATAGTATCGTTGAATTAGTATCCCATAACACAAGTCTCGAGCTTACTTTGGGACTAGCTCAATCTGTATGATCGCCTATATGTCCTAATATATTTATTTATTTAAAATATACGACCGCCTTTTATTTTTATGATGGCAACACCAAGACATCTTTTACAATCAAACTTTTCAATATAATAAGTACCTAGTTACCAACTCAAATTATTTCAAATAGATGAGCGACTGAGCCGAGCTACGTTGTAGCGCTTCGTAGCCAAACCGTAGCCGTGCTACGCTGCGCTACGAAAACTTGAAAAAATGAAAACGTCACAACATTATGAAATAAGCGAATCCATACATATGTCCCCTATTTCTTGGATCCGTCACAGGTGCATATAATTATCCCTTTGTAAAACCCACAAAGGGTTCCGTAAACCTTGATATCAAAAGAGTTACTTCAACCACAATTCAATATATTATAAACCTTATTATTACAGCAATAAAAGTCTTTTCAGATTGCAATTAACTGAACCAAATATCACTTCTTGTTTCATTAACCAAAAATCCAAGAGCTATCTGATGTTAACAGCAAAATAGAATACGTGTAGAGGATGAGAGGTCAAGATATTCTTGTGTTCTTTTACAGTGTTCTTAATTCAAATTTTAAGTTAATGACTGGAAGAGATGGCTGGCAATAATAAGATCGCAATTTATGAAGATAATCCCGTTTTGTTGCGGAGTGTACAAATGTTGAGACGATTAACAAGAAAATGGCGGTTTTAAGACCTCCATTCGTTGTACGTTTGAAAGGCTTTATTGCATTCAGGTAATATTATATTATGATTAATGTATAATTAATGAGAAGCTATTTTTAATTTTTCATACTCGGAAATTAGTGTATGTTTGATCCAAAGTTTGATCCGAATAGCGGTTGAAAGATGCGGAATCCCAACCTCACGCCAGCGTTCGTAAAAATTCAGAAATTTCTCACTTGAGATCTACGGGAATCGCGTACTTTCGGGATAAAAGTACCCATAAATATATGCAAGGTATCAGGTACCAAATTTCATAAAAATAATCCTCTCTGTCACACGTATTCAATCGCAGCAATATAGTTCGCAGTTCCCTATATCACCGTGTTCGTAATGAAAAATCTTTAATTTAATCTTAACTAATATAAAATCACAAATGCCGTCCGTCAGCCCAATATTAATTTATACTTACTTGTACAACGAACACTATACACATATTAATTTATACTTACTTGTACACTTACCAAATGTTTGCCGATTTTGTTACCATACATAAACCTATTTAAGGTATCAGCTAAAAATTTGTATGTGTTTGTCAAATAATCAATTTCTTTCATACAAAAACACAGAAGTAAAGGTGATGAATACAACAAAAGTCATTACATGTTTTTTTTACTTGAAACCAACTACGTACTTATGTATGGCTTCTTCATAGTCGTATTCCTCATGGCTGAGGGTCGCGGTTATTACGTGGAATGAAACACACACAACAACTTTCTTGGCATGATTAATGTAGTGGTTTGCCATTGCCTTCTCCATTTCACACACAAGTTAATAAGAATCAAACAGTGTGCAGGTTTCCTCACGATGTTTTCCTTCACCGGAAGCAAGTGGTGGTCGTTGAAAACTACCATACATGAGTCAAATTAGTATACAAACTCATGTGGCACGAGTAGGATTCGAATCTGGGACCTTTTGATCCACAGGCGGGCGTCTTAACCATTACACCACCACCGCTTCTTATGTATGACACTAACCTTCAAAACACGGCAGATTTTGAAGGTCAGTGTCATACTTAAAATTAATCGGTATACAACTTTCAATAGTTATTAAAGCCCGGGCCGCGGCAAAATGTCATCAAGGTAACGCGACCACACATTTTTATTATTTTTGTTCTGTTTTACGGATCTGCCCTTTTTGCGGAGCCCTGGAGTGTCGTTTGCAAAGGGCATGACCCTCAGACAAATGTCGTGGCCTTTTGCCCTGTGTCCCAGGGGTTGTTTGGGCGATTGTCGATGACCTCGTCAACTAATTCCAATTAATGTAAATTTTAAGCCAAATGAAATAATGAAAATGAAATAATATGACTATTTACTTAATACTTATATCACATCTGCACGTGTCATCCCGCGACATCCCGATTGCATTCGGGGATATGATGCCGCGAAGCCTGTGGTAAACATTAGGGTGTAATTTTACTACCTGAAGTCAACCCCCCCTTGAGAATGCTGTTTCATCATCTAGTAAGACTAGATTTCTTAGTCGATCGTACGACGTTCAAGTTTTTAGACGTCTGAATAAATATCTGGCTATGCCGTTTCCAACTATATCTGACTGAAAATACTATTTTTGTTATTATATTATCTGTTTAATTATTAATTAATCTGTTTTGTTTTCATAAGTACCTTCTTTTTTTTTACTTATATGTACCATTAGAAGTACCTTCTTTTCTTTGTTTTTTGGTGATCAATGCTTCATTTGTTTCCCACACGCAGAATGGGACGTCACCAGTTGTAAATAGATCGTGTGCAGTTCTAAATTTAAACTGTCCGTGTTTCCCGCCCTCCGATGACGTATGGTACCCTTGAGGGTGATCAACTATACACCACCCTACAAACACAGATCTTTTACATCAGATTTGAAACAAAATTAACTTTATTGCGTAGACTATAAAGTTTTCTATGTTGTTTTCGTATGATTGTTTCTTGACATTATGACGAATTTGCGCTGTCAAGTAGCAGCAATTATAAACGAGTAGATTCAATGGAATGAAACAATAATTCGGTCGATTAAAGTGTACCGCAAATGTTGGGTGATTTATGTGTCAAATACATTATGCAAGAATTAGTTTATACACGTACGTATTATACATATATGGAATAAGTAACTGTAATGTGATGTTCAAATTGTGCTTTTACTGCGTTTTTTTTATTATTGATTACGATTTTTACTGTTCCTATTTTTAATATTAATTCATTACGTCAGCCTTTTCCATTCTTTTTATGCCAATATTGTATTTTTTTTTTCTTGATTCCAAGTCTAACAAAAACAATATAATATTGCATCTTGAGAAATTTACGTGAGAAACGCCACAGGTAAGCTTGTTGTTTATTAAATAGCGAGTTTTTTTTATTTTTGATGTTATATATATAGTTTATATTATAAAATCAATTCCCCAAGATTTTTCCATATTCGCATTGGAAGACCTGGAAAGTGGCAAAATCCGGAGAAAATTTCTGTGGAAATTGAGACCCTATATGTGATAAGTCCGCCGTTGTTATATACTGACATGTATCTTTATTTTACGCAGCGCTTTTTTTTGTTTAAACATATTTAGACAGCCTAACCACAGTATAATAATCAAATGAGCAAATTAAATAAAAACTTGTATTAAAATTATACTGACTTAACAAGTTAACTGTAAAATATGCAAATATTCCTTGAATTCTGACTTTTAACATTTGCAATAAAAAAATATACAGCGCTTGATTTATATTACCAAGGTTGGAATATTCTATGTCAAGCGCAGTAATTAGGAGGCCTGTAATTGGATGGGTGGCCGCGTCTAGGGAGCGTAATTCAATAATATAGTGTGATGGATCTCTGTCGCCGCAGGGGTCAATGACACGGTGATCATGGTTATTATTATTATTATAGTGAAGTTAACCTTACTTGCGAGGACCCGGTTGCATTATGGGGCTGCGGCGCCGAGATGGAAGGCGTCAGCGTAAAAAATAAACCGCATCAAATTCTATCCTGTAGTTTTTGCGTGATGCGCGAACAAACATATCGACAGACAGATAGACAAAAATTCTAAAAGACAATTGCTTTGGCTTCTATTAGTCCCACAAAGAGCCCCCATATTTATTTTTCTGTATATCTCCTATGTACAGACATAGCACACTTACAGTTTTATTATACGTTATAGACAATTATGATGTGTAGGCCGGGCATTACTTTATGATAACTAAATCTAGACTCATGTATATACATATAGATCAAATATTCAATGTTCAACTTACCTAATATAGATAAAACAACTCAGGTATCGAGGCGCCTTAGTGTCATGTGAATAATGAATTAACGACTGCAAATTAATGTCGTCACTCCTTGTTAGTAGTTTAATGGATTGGAAGTACCAGTGGAAGGCGCAGTGGTAAAGTTCTTGCCACTGAACCGAGAGGTCCCGGGTTCGAGCCCCGGTCGGGTCATGATGGAAAATGATCTGTTTCGGATTGACCCGGGTCTTGGACATTTATCAATATATGTATTTGTCATAAAATATAGTATCGTTGAGTTAGTATCCCATAACACAAGTCTCGAACTTACTTTGGGGCTAGCTCATTCTGTGTGATTCGTCCTAATATATTTATTTATTTATACTGTTTGATTGATAAGAAAATAGGACGTAATCAGCAAGTTTTTGCTTGTGTAATCTTATAATACGACGGTTTAGTAGATAAATAAATATACATATAGGAACAAATCACAGTTCGATACATGGGATTAACTGAAAAGGGGCTTCACTATCACTAATATATATCTATACTATTATTATAAGAGATAAGCGTTTGTGAGTTTGTTTGTATGTTTGAGACGGGTAATCTCCGAAACTACTGAACCGATTTCAAAAATTCTTTCACCATTAAAAAGGTACATTATCCAAGATTGCTATAGGCTTTTTATCACAAAAATCCCACGGGAACGAAGCCCCGGGCAATATCTAATATAGTACATATAGTATAAAACAAAGCCGCAAAGCCTTTCTGTTTTATAGGTTTTTATAGGCTTAGATCTTAAATCTACGCAATGGATTTTAATGCGGGATTCACGAGGAAGGTTTAAAGAATATAATTTATTATGGTTTTTCCCGAGCGAGGCCGGGACGGACCTCTAGTTAAGCAAAAGGTACAATAATAAAACATAATCAAACACAAGCAATATCACTTCTTCGATCAACATTGAAATTTTGTACATGTTTCATGATAATATAGAAAATATTTTAATGTCAAAAATTGAATTTGCACTATAAATTTCACAATAGGCTGCATGCGCGGTGCTTCCGTGCCTTCAATTTTTTAAAACGATAAAACGTACCCCCTGCCGTGTGGGGTAGGTGCTATTGTGTGGCCTTCATGTTACACTAAAGGGGTTTTCGAGTGTGCTTTTTCAATTTGCCGCGAAAGAGTAGAATCACAGAGAAATGAATCGAGTTGTTTCAATTTCATTTTATCCCTATGAAATATAGTAATTTTGTTATATACTTAAACTATGAAATCATGAATTAAATAAGTTTTCCTGCTGGATAATTCCAAGAAGGAATGAGATTGTGATATAAATTTACACAGCCATTTTGTTTTCGAAAAAACGTTTTGGCAATTCTGTATCTTTATTTTTTTATTAAAATTATTTTTAATGTGTACATAAACTTAAAGACTTTTTATTGGGTAGCCCTTTTGGCATGTTAGGATAGGAACAAGCACTGTTTTAAATTAGTTTCTTTCGCCATTTCTTAACAGCAGCGTTCAGAAATATCAGATTATTATAGCTTATGGAGAAATACTATATCATTTAAAATTTGACCATAAAGGCCGTTAAGGCTAATTAAAAGCTTTGATTTTGCTAATTCATAAATATAAAAATAACTGAGGACTCTCCACTCATTTTCTTGTTCTTGGTCAAATCAAGTTCGTGTAATAGTTAAACTTTTTTGCAATGGTCTGAAAAACCCGTGCGGACAGAGTGCAACGGAAATGAAATGGAGCATGTGTCGATGGAATCGGCTCCCGAACTATTGTCGTTGTCGGAATCCCTAACCAAAACGATACGGGGCGACAGTTGTCAAACGTGGCGAGAATTTAGAAAAATGGCCGCCAAATTGAAAGGAACGCACCTGCGTGTCCCAAAATTAAATTTCGAAGAACTTTACGTGATAAAAGAAACTGAATAGACAAAGGCATGACAAAGGTAATAGGACTGGCGGTAAAATTTTTATTTTATTTCGCCTTTTTTTTGTGTAAAAATTTTCGTTTTTTTTTTTTTTCAAAATTTATTTTTGAAAATAAAAGTATGTTTGAAAAGGGGTCTTTAACTACATTAATTCAACCGCGATGATACTGTACAATTAAGCATTTATCACTTATAAAATATTTTTACTGTTTAATATTACCTGCTAAAAAATATCTCCAAAACACGTGGAAAGCAATGTTAAAAAAAAACAATATAAAAACGTCATCGTAACAATAACACTACCTAATTAGCATTCGTAACTTAATTATAACTTATCTAAAAATATGTCCGAGTTCAAAACATAAATCACCATGATAATTGTCTACATTTTTCCGCTAATTTACATTAAAATATTCCCTGGGGCAAACGTATAGCTAAGTTTAATGAGAAATTACAGGAAAAATTGAAACCGCCAACCGTAAATGAAAAATTAAAAAGTCAGCCGGAAACGGAAGCGCTGCCATGTTTTTTCGTAAGAAATTGTAATGTCCCTAATTACCCGCGGAGCAAAACAAACCTGAGATAATGTTTATGACAGAGAGACCAATCAAATCTATTTTGGAATAAATTTTTCAGTTTACGCGAATTTACTACTGGAATTATTAATCCGTGACTCGCTGCCTAAATTTGTGGAAAATAACATTATTTAGGTATGTACTTAGTAACAGACAACAACAAACCAACAAACAAACCATCAACAATATGTAATTTTGTACATTTCTCACCTATTAGTGATGGCTATACAACATAACACTTCGTATCTACAGGGTGCTCCCATGACTTCCGCCTCCCAGTGACACTACACGCAACCCAGTTATACACAGGGTTGACACCATGAAAAAACATACAATCTTGTTTTTAAACATATTTGTTTAACAATATTATATTACTCTCTCATCTGAGTGAGAGAGAGACTAGGTAATATAATATTACTCCCATGGAATTCTTAGCTGTGGCGCCTCGAAGACTCGAAGCCTTGCTGTGATTTTACTACTGGCCGCCTAGCACTCGTCAACCCTATTCGTAAATACTGTTGTTGCCTATCAACTGTCAGTTCTTGTATGACTTCCACGAAAGGATATGGACTGATCCTATTCAAAGACGAAACCACTCATCAAAGTTGTTTGTTTGTTTTAAATAACCATATTTCACATAACAAAAATGTACAGAAATTAAGGAGCCACTTGACGAGCCAATGGCGAACTTTGCCGATGAAAGAGTTCCATCTATGTATGTTCATCTCATCTCTGCATGGATGTTATCCCGGTTGAGTTCGGGGTTGTGCAGCCGCGAAGGCCGGCGTCAGCGTTAAAAAAACCCTTAAAATTTTGAAGATTCCGCTGTGATTTTACAACCGGACGCCTGCCTTTCGTCAACCCCCCTTGGGAATGCTTTTGTTGCCTATCAGTAGCTGCCTAGGCTGTATAGTCGCCTTATACGACATCCACGAGAAGATGTGATGAACCTTTCTACGACACGTATTCCATCTATGTATGTTGTATAAGTAATTACAATATCACATTTTAGAGAGTAGAACTAATATAGAGAATGCATCATTTTCTAGTTGTGCCAACCCTAAAACAAAGATATCATTATCGTAATGGATGTCACGGGCTGCGACTCAAGTGCTCTAGAAAGTAGTGGCTACACAAACCTTCCTTACACACCATTGCTTCGAAAACGACTCTTAACTCCAAACGAATAAGGGCGTCCGTACACCATTTAATAAGTTTGCAGTGTCTACCGCTAGATGGAGCGACAGTTGAGAGAGCAACACATTAGCGACATCTTACGGCAAAGTGAGAAAATTACAGAGGTATTATAACACTTGGAAGTGTCGTTGGCTTTCAGCGCTTTTTCCCATTTTTTCCCTACCTATGTGTCACGTCTCAAAGAATTTACATACTTAGCATGTAACGCATGCCAGATATACATATGCTATCAGCTGTCTCCCCTGCTCCACCCGCGTCAAAATGTACCGCGTGCAGTTGTCATACAAATTTCACCCCCCATTTCCGCCCCCATTGGTCTTTGGGATAAACATTTAAAAAAAGTTTCCTACCATGTATACGGACTCGGATATATAAATACTGAGTTTGTTGAAGTACGCTGAAAATCTGTATTAGCCATAAAGTTGTAATTAAAAATAATAATTAATAAAAAATACGAGCAAAGCAAATTACTTGACTGACAAAAATTATATCATCATATCGAGTTTGGTGTCAGATTTTATTCAAATCGCCTAAAGGCGTCTGAAATTATATTGCTGCTATGAGGAAAAATCGTAAATATTTATTTTAATGACAAAGAAGCTTATCTTTCAATTTAAACAAATATTAAGTTATCCTTATATAGATATTATAAATCAAAGTCCCCTGCCGCGTCTGTCTGTTCGCGATACACTTAAGAACGACGGCACGGATTTTCATGCGGTTTTCACCATAAGATAGGTATTATGATTTTGCCCCAGCGATGCCGGGACGGGCCGCTAAATTAATTAATATATTTTGGTCTGCAGCAGGGTCAAGCCGAATCGAACTCACCTATCTAAATGGTTTTGTTTATAAAATCAAAACGAGATTTCAGAAATAATTTCAACATCCATAAGGACAGTTATCTAAAATTTATCACACAACTGCACAAAAATATTGTACATATATAATGTCGATAGATAAAACAGATAAACAATAATTCGTCCAACTACGTGTTGGGGAAATTTATAGTTAAAGCTAATATATTAAATATATATTAAATAATAAGCTAGCTTTATAGTTAAAGACTCTACTGTGGTTTTACTGTAATGCCTTGCGTCAACCCTCTTTGGAGGTGCTGTTGTTGCCTACCAGGTGTCAAGACTTTTTATTTTTTTGTCGTGTAGTACGTAATCCAGGGGATACGTGGTACGGAGTGGTTCTATTCTAAGGAGGGAGCCACAATTGAATTAAATTATTGTATTAAAATACCTGTATAAAATACGAAATATAGAAAAAATAATAGATTTAAAAATAAACTTCTATCAAGCTTTTCTCGTATTTCGTGTTACGTAATACAATAAATAACGATACGCGTCAAGCAAGCGTCTATTTTATGTTTCCTCTAAAGTGCATTTATCATAATTGCTTCTGATAATGATTTAATCACCGCCTAGTTTTCAAAATAACAACAGTTAATTTATGATGCTGATACCGATACAACCATATCGTTAATTAAGACTTGTGTGGTCTTACGCGAGTATATTATCATTAAAATTAAATGACAATACTTACTAATTTCATTGTTCTTTAAAAGGTATCAATACTTCCATTCTGTCTGTCTGTTTTTCACGGCTAACGGATTTTGACGCATCAACTCGATTATCATTAAATTATAAACATCTATCCCAAAATAAGCACACACAATTAAATATATCACAACTATTCTATTAATTACCTGTATTTTGCCTTCAACAAATTTATCACTAGTAATAAAATATAAATAAACATTTAATTTTCATGTATGCAAGTACCTATTTCATCTTGAAATATGTGCACAGCCACGGTCTTTTACCAAAGCTAAAAAGTCCAGACTCAGGGTGTCCCAACGAGCAATAGAACTCTACACATATCGCGTCTCCATCTGATAGACAAAGTCGGGAATATCAAGATACGCTCTCAACATTAATTCAGGATGTAGGCTGAAATGGAACGGGGTGTTATACGTCTGTCGCATGCGGCGAGAAAAAATTGTCACCACGGTACATGAGGGCCGGAGAGGGAGGCAGAAACAGAAGAAGATGGCGGCATGACCTTAACAAATTTATAAAAGAATGGCCAGACTTTGCCTTGGATCCAGGTGGGTGTAAATAATGGGAAGACCTTTGCCCCAGCAATGGGACATGTCATCAAAAGGTTAAAAAAAAGTATGTAAGATATCCGCTATACCTATGAACTTGGATGGAAAAGCTAATATAAATTAAAATTGAAATTGAAATAAACGTTTTTATTGCTCTTTCTTAAAATATATCGTTCATAAAATAAATCCAGTTAATATATATATAAGGATGAGGGACAAATCACACAGATTGAGTTGGTACACAATTCAATGATTCACTTCTCGCTTTCGTGCTCACGGATGACCTGTGGCTTGTAATCCAGGTCCAATACCTTGCTCAGACTATTTACATACATATCTAGCCGCTGCGTCATATAGTAGCAACGACGATCCCTTATCTGTCTGTTCATGTTCAAGTCCAGAACGCCAATCAGAAGACCGTCCCGAGTGCGAGACAGCCCTGGACATCTCATTCCATCGGGACCACAAATGTAACTCGACCCATAGAATAAACCTAAGTCGTTATGAGCCGGCTTCCCATCAGCAGACGTGAACTCATTAGGGAAATGCTCATATCCAACCCTATTGATCGCCGCCGTGAAATAGCAATTCGTGATAGCAGCGTTCCTGGCCTCGATGTCCCACATGTATTCACTGCCAGCCTCTGCTGCGATCGTCGCTGAAGGGTTGAAGACAATGTCCGCTCCGTTCAACCCAAACATCAACCAATTAAGGACGTGATGACGATCGAAACAAATACTCACTCCGATCTTCCCAAATCGCGTCTCGAACACAGGATGCCCAGTGTTTCCTTCCATATAGTAGTTCGATTCGTTGAAATCTCCAACCCTTGGGATATGATTCTTCCTGTGCTTGCCAATAACGTTGCCAGAATCGCTAATTACCACTGTTGTGTTCCACAATATTTCAGAATGCTTTTCGTCTCTCTCCAAAATGGAAGATACAAAAACCATGCCGTATTTAGCTGCAAGTTCACTCAAAAACCTTGTAGTTTCACCATTTTCGGCAGATTCGGCGAATTCGCACCACGGCTGCTTCTCCCTGGTACAGAATGCGAAGGGCATGTTCCATAACTCTTGGAAACAGATGACGTTCACTCCCTCCTGACCGGCTACATCGATGATCTTCTTGACTTTGTCTAAAATGGCTCTCTTCTGCTCATTGATTGGACGGTCGGTGGGTATAGCGATAGAATGTTGGATGACGCCGATTTTGACAATTCTTGGCGGTCTAGTTTGCTCCTTCTTCGCCGGGAATTCATAAGCAACGACTTCAAAGTTCGCTTCTTTGGCTGCTGCTAAGGAAGTTTCCTTAAGTTTAACTTCAAGATTGTTCTTCCTGCCATAGTAAATTCTATTGAATTCCTCTAAGTCGCGCCCGTTAAGATTATTGTTAATAATGGCTTCAAGGCTCGGAGTTTCGTTTTCCATGGTTGGGTAGCTTGGCGAACCGGCAGCGACTGGTCTTGGCCGATCGATCGCGGGTTTAAATAGGTGTTTTATTAATGCAGTAAGCGGTTGTTTATCTGTGTGGTACGATCCTGACGACCTTCGGCCTTCGATAGCGTTTGAGACAATATCCGAGAAAGAAAATATTAGCTCATCTGGACGTGGCTTACGTGACCGGTGAAATGTACCTAAGGGCGTGGATACAACGTCTATTGGTGAGTATAATGAAAAATTAAATTACTGTGAAATTGAATGCTCATTTAAGTACTAACGAATGTCATTAATCTTCTGTAGGTATTAATGTAATAGTCATGGAATTAGTAGGTACTCCGCCTACTAATTCCATGGTAATAGTACTGGAAGTATAATATAATCTATGGTAATAGAAAGAACATGAAAAAAAAAAATTAATTTTTTTTTTACTAAGTAAAAAAACAATACTTATTTGAATCGGTCAGGAAAGAATCCGGACCTTAGACCGAGTTTTTGATATAGCCTATATAGCGTTTGGTATAACGTAAATTTGTAAATTACCTAGGTAGGTATGTTCTTCAAATTCAAATTAAAAATTCTTTATTCGATTTAGGATGATATACATCACTTATTGACGTCAAAAAAATACTTAAACTAAGTCTACTGCCGACTTCCAAAGCGCAGGTGAAGAAGAAGCGGTCCAACAAACTTCAAGGACGTCAATTAACAAATATATGTCTTATACATATATTAAAAATTAGGAGGACGAATTTACATCATTATTAAAAATGTCAAAATTTGAATGAATAAATAAGATAAAAATTGTATTTCCAATAATTATTGAAAATTGTCACACAAAAAAAAATATGTATAAGTAAAAAGCTAAATGTACAAAACTCGTCGTACTCTTCGATATACTACGACAATCTGTACTTAGGTAAGTACTTAACAGACCTACAGAGCCCTGCATAAACATATTTGCTATTGCATAATACCAATAAATTACATTAATATGCATGCAGACAGAGATCATTCGAGAATTTATTACGGGCAACCTGCCTACATTGACGCCATAAATAGCGACGTGTAGATTGTTTGTTTTAATAGTATATAATAAACATAAAAATATATATTTAAAAAGCTATATGTCATATTAGATTACATAATACACATTTGAATCTAATTATGACGGTTATTAATGTTGACTAAATGTATAAAATTATGAAATGTTACTATATATAAGGCAGATGATACGTGCCTACGCTAATATAAATTTCTCATGTATATATCAACTTAACATTCCTACGTCTAATAGGCAGAATATGGTTGGTGTACCTTACACTTTTAACAACTCTGTATCACCATGTTCTAAGGAATAAATGATCTATCTATCTAATGTTCCGTCACTTAAAATATTCTTAACAAATCAATTTAATGATTATTGTATTTTGTTGGAATAAAACCGCATAAATCAATACTCAAAACATTACACTCCCTTTTTTGGGAAGTTGTGTAAGAAAATAACCATCGTCTAAATTGTTGCTAAAAAGTGTCTTTGTTTGACAATATTGATCAAACAGACGAGCTAATATCATACGAGTGCGAATTTCCTTATTTAATGTATATTTAATGCACAGTCACTAGGTATATCAATTCATTGCAAATTGGCCTTACCACCACTGCATAAGGTCCATATACTAACTTAACATGTAGTCGACTGTACATATCCAAATATAGACGCGCGTGCCTTTTATGTCAATAACATGTTTCTTATTTGATAAAGAACTATATTACGCAATTTTGATATCATTATGTGGATAATAGATTGGGTTTAGGTACCCCTAGCCGAGTTTACCCCCAGGCATAGGTAAGATCTAAAGCCTTTTTATTTAGGTAGGATCAGACCCTGACCCTGAAGCAAATGGGAAAATGCTCAGCTCAGATGTGACAGAGGCACCTTAAAAATTGTACCTTTTTATACCTTAAGTATATACTTACGCAAAGTTTCAAGAAGATTGCCCGTAACTCGTAGCCGTCTAGATAAAACGTGAAGAGACTAGGTAAAAACAAACCCACATTCACTTTCATATTATGGTTGGGATTGAGAATGTGTAAATATTTTCCTATAAAAGCATCCAATATTTCTTCCAAAGTTTTTACTATACTACTGGAAATTTATAATAAATCACATTGTTGCATATTTAAGTACCTACCCTTCGATCCTAATATAAAAACAAAAAATATACGGAAATGATAAAAACAATTGAATGACAATAGGGTCGTAATACGGATAGACAGACAGAGAGACTTATGCATTTATAATATTAGTACATAGATATGGTTACCTACGAATAAATAAACAAAACTGACATAACATTAGGTACCTAATGTTATATCTGCCGAGATAACATTTGAGTGTGGACACTACGACGATATTAATAACCAGTTTTATCATTCGCCCACAGTAAACAAAATGGAACCAGCCGCAGAAGTATACTTTGACGAAATGATCCAGAAAAATCTAAGTCCCGAACAGTTAAGACAATTTAATAAAATACATTACGGGCGTGAAGACCACAATGAAGTAAAATTAAAAGAAACTACAGCAGTGAGTGCAAGTGAGAAAAACAACTTTCAAGTACAGGCGTACGCTTTCGCCGCGGCTAAGGAAGAAACTAGGAATCCAAGGATTTTAAAGATTGGGTTAGTACAACATTCCATTGTTTTACCCACGAATAAACCAGCGAACGAGCAAAGAGAGGCAATTTTCAAAAAGATTGGAGAATTAATAGACATTGCGGCCTCTGAAGGTGTACAAATACTTTGCCTCCAAGAGGCGTGGTCCAGTCCATTCTTCCTTTGCACTGGAGAAAAAAAACAATGGGACGAATTCATCGAGTCTCCCACCAATGGACCGAGCACAAAATTCCTTGCACCTCTAGCGAAAAAATATGGAATGGTAATCATATCACCAATATTTGAACGTGATGACAGTGGTGTGATGTGGAATACTGCTGTGGTTATTGATGACACAGGGACCTTTTTGGGAAAACATCGTAAAAACCATTTGCCCAGTATTGGCAGCTTCAGTGAAGCAGGTTACTACGAACCTGGGAATACTGGACATGCGGTGTTTGAGACCAGGTACGCTAAATTTGCTATAAACATTTGCTATGGACGTCATCAAGCGCTAAACTGGTTGATGTTCGGTCTAAATGGAGCCGAAGTTGTATTTAACCCTGCTGCTACTATAGCGGAATTCGGAGAGTCCTTTTGGGGCATTGAAGCTCGAAATGCTGCTGTGGCTAATAGTTACTTCACGGCTGGCGTGAACAGAGTTGGATCTGAAAGTTTCACCGTTATCAAAGATGATGAGGAAAAAAAGATTTGTAGAACCTATTATGGATCTAGCTACGTAACAGCTCCGAACGGATGCAGAACTCCAAGCCTTTCAAGGGTTAAAGATGGCCTACTTATGGCAGAATTAGATTTAAACTTATGCAGACAAGTTAAAGATCACTGGGGTTTCGGAATGACCGCTCGGCTTGATATGTATGCTAATGAATTAAAAAATAAAATAGGATATACATAGTTAAATAGTTTTGTCTGTATCAGTTATCAAATAAATTATAATATCATTATAATTAAATTTTTATTTTTAGCACATGCTTTAAATTTGTTCCTCTCATGTTTTTATATATCTGTGTTCCTCTCACACTCGTGACAACCTTGAAAAATTATTATAGCCATCCAAAATGTGGAAAACATTCCACAGACTAGAATTCAAAAGCTCTTATATTAGCAAACTTATATACCAGCAAGGCCAGCTAGTACATTTAAAAACGATTTTTATATTCATGAACTCGGTAGGTACCAACCTACCTAATCTACAAGGGCCCCGCGCGCGGTAAGGGCCCCGCATAAACTGACACGACTGACACTGACGTCTAACTGGCAGCCAGCAGTATCTGTCAAATAAATATCGCCGGATGATATGTCATTTTTCGTTTCCAATTTTTGCAGTGATTTTGCATTTAATTACAGTGTTTAATTAACGAGAAAGTACATTTCTTACTAATTTTATAATGGTAAGATTATCTGTGCTTGTTATTTTTTAATAAAATAATGATATTCTGTTTGTGATGTGTTGGTTATAATAGCGTCCTAAACATTACTAAGCAGATTTTATAAAGAGTGTAATTTTACGAAATTATTATAATAATCTAACTATACAAATCACACGAAAATCAATTAAGATTAAAGCAAATTCTATAAAAATGTAAAAGTCCTGAGCTTTTAACAAATTCTTTCATCATAACCTATTGTACTTCCAGTCTATTTTGGCGTACAATGGTGGTGCTGTGGTGGCAATGCGAGGCCAAGACTGTGTGGCCATCGCCACGGACAAGCGATACGGTATCCAGGCTCAGACCGTGTCCACTAACTTCCCTAAAGTGTATCAAATGGGCCCCACACTATATGTAGGTCTGCCAGGTCTTGCTACAGACACTCAAACTGTTTTCCAGAGATTAAAATTCAGGTAACGTTAAGTTTGTTCATTCAATCACATTTTTGTGCCTTGCTATTTAATGTTTATAAAACATGATTTAAGTCATAAGTAATACTGGTAATACTCAATTATTATTTAAAGTTAGTAATTTACATTCAAAATAACTGACTTAAGAACAGAACAAGAAGATGCGTTATTTGTTAAGGTCACAAGTCATTTGGAGTAAAATTGTAAGATTCATCAAATTTCTTTATTATCAGGATTAATTTTACTAAACATGCTGTTTTTCTGTTGAAAACAGACTTTTGGTCAAATTCCTTTTCATGAGAATAATTTAATTTTTTTTTTCAGAATGAATCTGTATGAATTAAAAGAAAACAGAGCAATGCGTCCAAAGACATTCTCTGCAATGCTCTCCAACCTGTTGTACGAGAGGCGCTTCGGGCCCTACTTCATTGAGCCTGTGATCGCTGGACTGGATCCCATTGATAACCAACCTTATGTGTGCAATATGGATCTGGTAAATATTTCTCATAACCTGTCACCTACTTACTGGTAATCAGCTTCCAGATGAATACTGTATTGTGTCTTGATTCTCTGTAATCAGGTTAACTTGATAGAAAGTTCATGATATGGAAATTATTTACCGCAGCTGCCACCAGAGTGAGGATGCATTTTTTGCTTGTGTAATAACCTAGACTTCATCTTTGCTTTCCTCCATCAGACTAGATTGTAAACAACTTAAACAATAAAGTTTCAAATAAACTAAATTTATTCCAGAATTTTTTCTTCTCATTATTTTCAAAAATAAGTTAAAAAGCATGTATAACAAATCCATTTAAATAAAGTTTTTATCTATAAACGAACAACCCAAGTTGTTTTTATATTTATGAAAATTATCTGAAAATGTAAGAAAATTTGCTAAAAGCAAATGTAATAAGCATCCTGTATGTAACATCTTGTCTCATCTAGATATATTGAGTTGAGTTTCAAAAAGCTACTATTTTTCATAGATTGGCTGCCCAAATGAGCCCGAGGACTTTGTGGTGTCTGGTACATGTTCAGAGCAGCTGTATGGTATGTGTGAGGCGCTGTGGGAGCCCAACTTGAAGCCTGATGAGCTGTTTGAAACAATCTCACAGGTGTGTCATGATTTCTAAGTAATCATAAAGTTCTATCTCAAAAAATCTCTAAATCTAGTGCCAAAAAAATTTCAATTTGGTCTCAATATTACCTCGTGTATGCATGTGTATCGTGTATGCGACTACTTGCCACTAGATTGCGGTAAGATATTATAAAAAGAAGTCCCCCTGTCGCGTCTGTCTGTATGAACGCGATAAACTCAAAAACTACCAGATGGATTTTACCAACAGTGTGATTTGTGGGGATAGCGTTCCCTGGGTTCAGGGTAGCTAAATGGCTGAGGAAGCAACCGGAAACACGCTCAGGTAGGTATAAAACCCAAATGAAGCCAGGACGGGCCCCTACTAAATAATATAAAGGTGTTAATGAAAGCTATATTATTTGCGCAGGCGCTGGTGAACGCAGCGGACCGCGACGCCATCTCGGGCTGGGGCGCGGTGGTGTACATCATCGAGAAGGATAAGATTACAGAGAAACATGTCAAGACGAGGATGGATTAGGGTCATGTGTTGCTATCATCAAGTTTTTTAATAAAATTATCAACTACCAATTTTGTCATGTTATTTTTACATAGATCGTAGAATTTTAAATTCTTGTTCTATAGTGATAGCCCCACTTAAAAGAGTCTGAACCGGTTTTTTAACTAACTGAATTTTTTGCCATTTCAATACCAAACAGAATGGTCAAGTTTGGTTGATAAACAGCCAGTATTGACATACCAGACCAGTGAGCAGAGCGCCCTCATTTGTTTTCTACATGGATTTAGTATGTACTTAGACGGAGTACCTACTGGTTCCATGGTTTTCTACTCTTTAAGACAGACTGTAGTTCCTGTGCAAGGGCGGTATATTCCACTAGTCAAATTCCGTTTTTATTACGAAGGAGATGACAACAATAAGTGGAATATAGCCCATATATAAAATGAGGCTAAAAAGTGAAAATAAATGAAATAAATAAAAAAAGGGTGGAAATTAAAACACAGAAATAATGCAGAAACTTTATAAACCGAATATTTTCAAAAAATTAAGTTTAAATTTTTCATTACACATTTTTGTCTTTACAAGATTAGGAGACTAGAGAATTAAAGTTTCAACCGTGTTGCTTACATGCCGAATATCTTATTTCGTATCCAAGCTATCATATATATAATAAATATATGCCTAAATCGGCACGTGGCTTCAACCGTCACCGTTAACAATGAAATAAAACCTATTTAATGTAACAACTACAAATAAAAATAAAATTATCGACCTAAACAATGGCAACACATATGACAATCATTTCCATGACTAACACATTGTTCAGGAATCTAGGTTTATGGGAGGACTCACTTTAGATATATGAGTTCGCCATGTTTTATTACACGTGATCTTCAGCAAATAAATATATTAGGTAGGATAAATCACACAGACTGAGCTAGCCCCAAAGGTCGAGACTTGTGTTATGGGATACTAACACAACGTTATTATATTTTATAACAAATACATATATAGATAAACATCCAAGACCTGGGCCAATCAGAAAAATATCATTTTCCATCATTTCCCGACTGGGCACCGAACCCGGGACCTCTCGGTTTAGAGGCAAACACTTTACCACTGCGCCAACGAGGTCGTCAATTAATTTTTTTTTCAGTTGTAAAACAGCGTCAGTCTTAAAAGCCAAGTGAAAAAATAAAGTATTAAATTAGATTACACTATATGAAACCAACCGTTTTTGTACTAAATCAACAGAAAATAGGGTAATGTATTAGATTATTGGCAGATACATAGGCACACAATGGTAGTTGAAATAGATAAACAATTGTGCCATTAAATAGTAATGTTTCATTGAAATACTTTACAAATAACTATCTTCATACAACACGTGTACTAAATATGCAATCTGTAAAACAGTTTGCGATATATAAATTAATTTGTAAAGTGATATTTCATTATAAAATCATGTCAAGATTATTTAAATTTTTTGATGGGGCATAGATTTCATAGATTCAGTCTACACACTTAAGGTCAAACATAACGCACTTGCACCGCACAGCTCCCACGCGAATGATGTTCATTGAAAAGTGAGCTTTAAGGCTTCTCCTGGAGACATAATTTACATTAACAAGACGAGAGCTAACAGCACTAATTTGTTGTCAATGTAAAGTATGTCTACAGAGGAGGCTTTAATGCTCAAATTTCTATGAAGGCCACCTTGCGATGTGCTAGTGTGTTATGACCTTTATAATAGCAGAATAATAAAACATGGCAACCCCAACTAAACGCTCCAGTAACACGTTAGCGTTATGCAAATGACTATACATTTCAATTATTACTCATGCAAGATACGATTAATTATATCAAAGTAAAATCGATGAAATCAAAGCAATAGTCTTTCACAGTAATTCTAAAAGTTAAATTAACATCTAAAAGTAAACAATATCTATCACAAAATCTATCCTTTGATAAAAAATATTAAGGGAACCCAAAATACTGATTTTTTGTCTATACATATTTGGATAAACAGTCAAAGGTAATTGTGAAATTTTCAAATCGCATTACGACTGCGAATATTTTTCTTAATTATAATAATAGCGCGATTTCATCACTTTCGAATATCAAAACATACAAATTGGTTTTCAAAATTAATAAAAATTTATGTAAATTGAACTGATATGATCGTAGCTTAATTTACTCCTAACCTTTAAGAAAACACCCGATACATAATAGATTTTTTTTTAATTACATTTATGTATTTAAAAATTAATTGATTTGCTAGCAAACAATCAAAATCTTAGCATTTATTCAACTGCGATAGTTATTATTTTCTTTATATGAAAAAGTGATGAAACCCAACATCAAAATACAAAATTACATGAATTTCGCAGAATAAATCACAAGACTCCCGTAACAATCCAAGTCTTAACGGAATCGGCATAGTCAACTGATTAATAGATGGCGTTAGTGTGCAAGAACGTTAGAGCGAGAGGTATCTTTGTCCTTCACATGATTTAAACTCTGATAAAACTTGATGGCAGCTTCCGATGATGGCGTCATAGTGGCTCGATTCTGGCAAAAATACATTTAATATCCAATACAGCGTGTGTAGATTTGCCATCGACATGCAAAAAAGTCATGATTTAATTTAAGAAGGCGAATTATTATGACTATTTAACCATTTACATCAGCAGTAGCGCCATCTAGTAATCGATTTACTTAACCAAACCCCTTTAATTCGAAGTAGAACAATAAATAACAAAATCTTACACCGTTAGATACTATTTTCTACGCTAGACAGAAGACTAAGCAAAATGGGTATAGGTTATATTGGCAAAGTTTATTTATAGGGGCCGAACAACGCCCTGTACTCAACCATTAGTCCGCCTGGCTGCACTACTCTTCTCAAGAGTTCATTTCATTCAAAAATTTTGGCCATGTGAGCTTTAACGCCACTCCTGATGGCATAATTTAAATTAACAAGAGGAGAGCTGACGGCACTAATTCGCTTTATGCGCAACATGTTAATAAAGACGTGTCAAGCAAAATAGTGAAAACTTTTTAGTTGCGCGATACCTCTTTTACGCTGTTTTAATTACTGAATTTGCGAACAATTTAAAACTCCTTTGAACTTTTGAACTCATTTCAAATCAAAATCAAATCGGCTACAAGTTTTCAACTTCCAATCCTATTTCTCGACAACCAAGCGGACTTCACTTACATTAATATACATTATTTTAGCGTTAGCATGTTACATATCAATACACCGTCAATACAAAACCGTATCCACATCAAATTTTTCGTAATAAAAAATGTGACATTGACTTTTTTTTCACGATTCACGAATTCTTCATATTCAAAGAGACATTTGATATGGATACAATATAAAACCTGTTTCACAGCGCGGATAATATTGTACTATCAGAATTCATTTATCTGATATAAAAATACATGTGAAACAAGTATTTACATACATAACTCCTAATACGCAAAATGTCGAAAACGTCAGATTCGCTGGAAAGTTCCAAAAATACTACAAGGGCTGTTACTTAATTTCCCGGATAGAAATTTAAAAAATATCGTAAAATGTCTAGTTACAAAAATTGTCATTTTGCGCATCTGACGTTTTGCGTATCCGGCGATATGCGTGCAAATTGCGAACGAGCCGCAGAAAACAGCCTTATACAACTTCCACGTACGTACATATCCCATTGAGATTAACATCATTAGTCCAATTTAACACGTGAACATTCTAATTTAATGATATTTCAACATTTCTTAATTTCTTTCCACACTAATCTACGATAGCGGAACATTATATAAAAGCTAATAACGAGTTATGAAAATTATTGCAAAGTGTGCTCTTAAAGATTTTACATCAGTTCAAATGTGAAACGAACGCTAATTGCGCACACAGACAAAAATCTAGCTAGATGCCGCCTTCTTCGTTGAGAAACTAAGCTTTTATCTTTTTCAGATTCATACAAACAATAAGCGAGAACACGTCTCAAAAATTAAATGAAAATATCTGGATTCGCGCGGGAATTGAACCCACGCCCCTGTCTATCCGGGAAAGTGTCTAACCAAATGTATTCGTAACACACTATTGTTTTGACTTTGTTCAGACAACACGCTAGGCATTTGTTTTAACAGTGTGCGTGTTACAAAAAATGCCCCTAGCGTATAGAATTCTCATCACCTTAAAGCATACAGATAAAATTGCTATCAATGTCAAGAATCTAGCTAGAAATGTCTGGAACGCCACCTTGTGTGCTTTGTCATCAACTGCCCGATATACTAAAATAATTGACACATGATTTTGGGAAAACTTGTCGAAAAAATGTTGTATAATTTCCAGATGAATACTGTAAGGGTGTGTTGGTCGACTGACCGGAATATGCCAAAAATTCCAACATTTGCTCGTCTTCAACTTTAACGTTTTCTTTCCGGTAAACTAACAAAAATATTTTGAGGCTTCTATTAGACTACTAATCATTCTTGTGGACTTAAAATATGTTCAACAACATCTATGGTACTTTTGTAGTCTCTATTTATAAAATATCGTTGATAAATCTTCGTTTTAGGGCAGTTGACTACAGCAATATAATCTTTCGAATGTGAAATTCGCGCGCGAAGCGGATAATTAGAAACGCCAGCGTATACTCCCAAGTTATGACCACGATCGTATGCAACTGCTTTGAAAGTCAAAATTCTGCTTTCAATCTTTAGTCTTAAAATTCATTTTAGCTTGTCATTTCACATACAGTAAACAAATGGTAAAAGTAAAATAAACAGAAGTGCACTATTTTAGTCAAATAGAAAAATGCACTTGTTTGAATTTTCCCCATTGATAACAATTTACTTTAAATCTACGACGTCATTCCGCAGTTACGTACCACAATGGTCACAATCATAGAGTAGGGCCATATAGACGAACATCAATTGATCACCGGACCACAAAGGACACGTACCAACGCCACCATCACTTTAAAATCGACTTACACTTACCATCATAACGGTGTCTTGTTATATTGCCATAGATATTAAAGATATATTTACTACACAGGTTCCAGATTTAGTAAACCCAATATCTCAGTATTTAAAACTTAAGCAATAATGCGTGAAATAAGTAGATGGGTCGCCACTGACAACATTTTGCTATTTAAGAAGAGGAGATTAATAGAAAATGAAGCAGATTTAATAAAATACAAAATAGCACTAGAGTACGCCAAATTGGATTATTTTAATTAAATTTGGCGTACTCTTCTCTTCTTCTCTTCTCTTCGATCTTAGGTTTTGAAATTGTAAAACTTCTATATAAGCAGCCACCCATTCCAGTCTACACCACGCCAATCGTTACTTAACAAGATCACAACGATTACCAAGACACTATCAATCGAGACTAAAATATCTACGGCAATAAGTTTCCACAATAATAACATGTAGCTTCTCTTAGCCTTACGAGGGTCCAATCAAATTTAACTATATATAATTAATCAATTTTAAAAGTCGGCGCACACGGACTTGACTGCACGTACGCGTCACATTTTTATATAGAATAGCGACTTGTGCGCGTGTTTAAAATTCCACACAAGAAAAGCACATAGGGAACGCAACGGCGCATCTATGTGCGCCGGCCTTAAATCTACGACACCCTGTGAATTCCGTATAACTGTGACCTAGCGCCGACGGAACGAATTTTTAATGAATCTAGCAAAAACTAAAATGCCTTGATTTATGAGCGTTTAATTCACACCAAATCCTGGTGCCTCTGACGTGATAACATCGCAGAAACATTCCATATTCAAAAATCTTATTTCTAAAATAAAACATTAAAACCTCACATTCTTCAAGTGGCCAGTATTATCATCATCGCTCGAATATAAAAAGAAAAACAACCAATATAAATTTGGAACTCCTCACCATTTCTGGGGCCCTCGTGAGCGCTAAGAGAAACGTGGAGTGTAAACAGCCTAATTCCCCTCGATGGCCTTCGCTACGAACTCTATGAACCGCTTGCCGTACTGTTCCGGGTCGCACGTCGATATCCCGTCCACGTTGCTACCGTACTTTACCGTCTTGGCTGCTTTCGCCGCCTGGGAATTGAATAATAAATAGACAAAGATAATTTATTTGCAAAAACAGTTCTCAACAGTTACGATATGGCTTTAAAAGAAAACTTAATATATAGGGATGGACTCATATTGAGTTGGCCGAAAGTAAGATCTTAGACTAATCTTATCTAACTGGAGCACGATTATTCAACCCTCAAAAGCGTCCACTAAGGGCTCAACTATCAACTCAAAACGGTTATGTTTAGAGTGTACAACACTACATGTAGATTTTTATTTTTCTGAAGAGAGATATAATACTTGCACGTAATGCGTATTCTAGACATTTTGCGGAAGTAACATTGTGCTACAATGACATTTCGCGCAAGCGACATTGTGCTACAAAAACATTTTGCGGAAGTAACATTGTGCTACAATGACATTTTGCGCAAGCGACATTGTGCTACAAAAACATTTTGCGGAAGTAACATTGTGCTACAATGACATTTTGCGCAAGCGACATTGTGCTACAAAAACATTTTGCGGAAGTAACATTGTGCTACAATGACATTTTGCGCAAGCGACATTGTGCTACAAAAACATTTTGCGGAAGTAACATTGTGCTACAATGACATTTTGCGCAAGCGACATTGTGCTACAAAAACATTTTGCGGAAGTAACATTGTGCTACAATGACATTTTGCGCAAGCGACATTGTGCTACAAAAACATTTTGCGGAAGTAACATTGTGCTACAAAAACATTTTGCGGCAGTAACATTGTGCTACAATGACATTTTGCGCAAGCGACATTGTGCTACAAAAACATTTTGCGGCAGTAACATTGTGCTACAATGACATTTTGCGCAAGCGACATTGTGCTACAAAACATTTTGCGGAAGTAACATTGTGCTACAATGACATTTTGCGAAAGTGACATTTTACTACAAATACATTTTGCGAGCGACCAAATGTTTCATGACGACGTAATGCGTCAAGACAGATATCAGATATGTATGTTCAATGTTCTCATACAAACCCACCTGTTTCTTGACGCCGTAGTGTGTGAGCACATCAATCAGCGCGACGAAGTATATCTCCTTCTTGGCGGAGCCGTCTTGACTGGGAATCGCGTAGATGTCCAGCTCGGGGATGATCCCCTGGTAGCGGAGGGACGACTGCCGCGCCAGAGTGCGAGGGCTATCGGGGGGGGTGTTGTAGCCCCATCTGTGGATAATTTATTGTTTAACTGTCATAAGTCCCTAGCGCCCTCGAATAACCTGAATGAATATAAATAAGCCTGAATAACAAAATACATACTATACAAAAACGTTCGTTGCAAAAGTTCCTAGCGTGTTATATACATAACTATTTCGACGATGGCGCATTGGTAAAGTGCTTGCCTCTGAACCGAGAGGTCCCGGGTTCGATCCCCGGTCGGGTCATGATGGAAAATTATATTTTTCTGATTGGCCCGGGTCTTGGATGTTTATCTATATATGTATTTGTTATAAAATATAGTATCGTTGAGTTAGTATCCCATAACACAAGTCTCGAACTTACTTTGGGGCTAGCTCAATCTGTGTGATCTGTCCTAATATATTTATATTTATTTTTAAATTTATTAGGTAGCATTTATAGATTTGTTATCGACACACAAAGTATGTATACCAGCAGCAGTAGCGTGAGAGAGAGAGAGAGAGAGGGCGGTATATACCTGTCCTGGTGGTCGGTGTCGGTGTCGGAGTCGTCGTCGTCGGAGTCTCGCTCGGCGTCGCGCTGTCGCGCCGCCTCGGCCTCCGCCTCGCCGCGCCCGCACTCGTGCACGCCCAGCAGCAGGGAGTAGTCCATCAGGTGGAGCTTCGTCAGGAACTACGGGAACACATAGTGGGGTAGTTGACAAGGTCAGACAATTGTAAAAAATATGTTCAAATCTAGGTAAAAAAATAGATATATTTACGATCGTTATGATGATTCATAGACTGTAACGAAGTTATCGTTAAACGAAGATTTAAACTTGGTTGGATGGAAAGTGTTATAATCAAAAAGTATAAAATTATAAAAACAAACACGACCATCATAAAAAAAATATTTTGTAACAACTTTTATTATGAAGTTATCATCATAAACGTAATAATATTTAATGTAGCTGTCGGACAAACATATCTTTCTTCGCGAACATTTCAGCACGTTGTGACGTCACTTATTCGTGACATTTAGTATGGAGCGTTTGTACGAGTAACAAATATGTGGGATTTAATTTTTGTCATATCTTTGAAAGTATTGTCATTATCATAGTATTTTTTTCACTGGTGTCTCTAATAATATAAGGACCTTCGAATAGTCATCAAAACAAAAATTTGTCAACAAGCCTATTATGGTGAAGCCCTCGTCATCATATCAATTTAAGAGCGAGGATCTTGTCGCTGGAGTACTTTCCATTGTTCTCTCTCCAAAGACAAATCGCTCACTTCTTGATAAGACACGACACACCCGTTTTCTGAACGGTTAAGCTGACAGACAGACGAGCGTAATTTTGCGAGTTCCGAGTAGCAGGAAATGAGTTGAATTTCTGCTATATTTTTTTTTAAATACAAGAACCCTTTGCTTGCCCACTCACGCGCACAAACTGAGAAATGAGTTTGTGAAAGAGAGATAGTCGCTCTCCGTATATAAGCTTTCTTTTTTCTTTTAAACAACACAAAATATTTTTTGCAATTCTAAATGTTTTTTACACACTTTATTTTCAAAGGTTCATAGACCTCGTGCGAAGCCGGACCGGGTAGCTACAACAAAATAATTACCTCAACATCAGCGGTGAGAGTCTCCAAAAGTTTGTCTTTAGCCGCTTCGCCGATATCGATGCGGACACCTTGCTTTATGAAGTCATTGTCTTTCAGAGTGGGTAGCTCCTTCTCTAATTCCTTTTCGGACGCCTCCCGGTCCACGGTCGAACCTTTTAAGTCGTACTTCCTGTAAATAAATGAAACAAATAAGTACAGTCAACAGAACATCAACCTACCCGAATTCATTGCAAACTCAAGCCGTAGAGGTTCATTCAGGATAACTTGACGCCGCGAACATAGAGACCTCGCGAACACAATATTTTTTTTGCAAAATTGTGAATATTCCAAAAACGACTTAACCGATTTTGTTGACCCACGATCTTAAAATTTATATTGACAGATCCTACATACCTTTTAAATTTCATCAAAATCGCACCAATAGTTCAAAAGTTATCGCGTTACAAACAAACATACATACATACATACATATAAAAAAATGTATTTTTGCCCTAAGTTGATTTGTAGACCTCGCTCGCTCGGTCATAAAAAACCTAATAAAAATGTTGAAACCTAGGTGAGGAGCTAGATTAATTAAACTTGTTAAGTATGGTCCTGTGTGGGGAAAAAATGTAACAGATGCTCAGATGAGAGTTAAGTCTTATGTAAGCATACCTATGTATGTTGAGATGGTCCGAAAACACATTCCGAGTGGCCACAAGATAATGCTCTATGCCGTCCACCGTCAGCCGGTACATGCCCAAATATTGAGGCAACAAAGTCTTGCCGTGTCGCTCCACTATGTACTGTAACAAATATTCATTTAAATAATCTACAAAACAATTCTATTAATAATAATAATCCATACTAATATTATAAACTAGCGTAGGTCGCCCGCGTAATTTTCCCACGGGAGCTGTTATTTTCCCGATGAAAATACCCTGTCCTTCTCCACACTTCAAACTACACTTATGCTAAATTTGAAGAAGTTTGGTTGAGTAAATAGAGCATGAATAGGTAACAAACAAACATACTTACTTTCGCATTTATAATATTATAGTTAGATAGCAAAAGTCTGTATTAAAAGATAAATAAGTCTAATTAATTAATTTTATATTCACAGTCGTGTCAAGAAAGTGAAGAAAATGGATTTTAAACGAACTGCGTTCTTTTGCCATTGCAATATCAAATAGAATATTTAAGATTGGTTGATAAATATCCAGTGTTACCAGTCGACAGAGAGACAACACTCTCATTTATATGTTCAATAAATAGTTCTTCTGAAACATGAGTTTCTTCAGACACATTAGATCATTGCGTCCCTCTATGAGGTTATATCAAGTATTTTGATAGCAATTTCCATGACATTATCCGAACATGTTATCAATATTTACAAAGATTAGATAACATATGTCAGTACAGCTGATTTACATAGAAATGGATTAGTTATCAATGAAACTGTTCATTGATAATACTGATCGTTGGAATTGCTCATCGATGCGACATATTTATCCTTGAATATTATAAAATATTATAAAACAAAGTCCTCTGACGGGTCTGTCTGTTCGCGTGTACTCAAAAACTACTGCACGGATTTTCATGCGGTTTTCACCAATAGATAGTGTGATTCCTGAGGAAGGTTTAGGTGCATAATTTATTATATTTAACCCGAGCGAAGCCGGGACGGGCCGCTAGTATTAGTAAAGTAAACAAATTTTATGTCGAAATATCAATAAATTACTACTTTCTCTCTCATCATGTTGCCATTACGGCTCGAAACCCGAGGTCCACATAAAAAAATATCTTTTGTCTGCTATGATTTTACGACCAGCCGACTACATGAAGTGAAAATGCTATCGTTGCCTTGTACAACTTCCACAGGAGGCAGTCGAGTGTAATATGTTGGATGGGTTATAGAGTAGTATTTTAGGGCGGAAGCACATGCCACAATCACTCACCGGGTGGTAATGTTTGAGGAAAGAGTGCATTCGCTCCACCTCCTCGGAAGTTAGTGTTTTCAGTATGAAAAGACGGTCGTAACTTTGGTAGAACTTGGCGCCCGATTTACCGGACGAATCGTCCGGCGTCGGCTGAGATCTGCGGCAAGTTTAAATTAGGTTATTTATTTGAGGTTATATTTAAAAAAAAATGTTTCGTGCATAGGTAGGTACTCATTTCCACATCAGATACATACATTAAATAGATCACAATCACAACACAATATAATATAGTAAATTCGGATGGACAATTATGTTGTACTTGTAGAAAACAATATGCCGATGACCGAATTCGCCGCTAGGGGCACTGGTGTATGTTCAAGGTGGTCCATGTTCAAGGCAAATTTTAAAGTTTGTCGAACAAAGATTTAAATGATATGCCGGCGGTTACACACTATTGCCGAACTCACGACAGACGCCGACGCGAATGAATGAACATTGCGTAGTTAGTGTGAGAGCTTTTATTTACCGCAATGAAAAACCGGTCATGTATGCCGAATCCGCCAAAGACACGAGAACTGTTTCGCTATAATGTACCACTGAACTGAGTAAGATTGTGTATGTGGGTTTTTATTTTTTCAGGCCAGTGGCGCCAACTAGTGAACGACCCTCAGTTAATCCTAGAGGTCGTAATATTGGACTGTGCTAGTAGTAATCTGAATGTAGTGTTTGGAACTTATTAAAAAATGCCATTAAATTTCACAAACCAATGTCTATTAAGTAATTAAATGTCTTCAGTTGATGGCCGATATAGATAGATTATCTAGCACTCAATCAACGTTTTGTTGATTGACAAGCCCGAGTGATTTTACATATAGAATTTACATGCGTACGAGATAGATATAATTTCGTAAATTTCCTCGACAGGTAGTTATGTATGTACATACGAGATATCTTCTCGTCACTGTACAGGAAATACCAAGCTTCGGAGAGCAAATTACACATAATTGAATTTTCCGCTTAGTCATGTCAATAAAACATATTCTGTACGCCAGATATATCATATTCTACATAATGTCATGGGATTTCGTACTTCTGTAGGAATTTCGGAATAAAACGTATCAAATTTCATCGAAATCTGTTCAGTACTACTACTTTAAGTGATCGAGTCACAAACATCCTCATGACATCGACACGAATTGTTATATTAGTAGAATTGTACTCATATTTATCACAACATTTCTTCAAGTATATTATCTATACTATACTATATATTATTATTAAAAGGTAAGCGTTTGTGAGTTTGTATGTTTGAGGCGGGTAATCTGCAAAACTACCGAACCGATTTAAAGAAATATTTCACTATTAGAAAGGTACATTATGCAAGATTGCTATAGGCTATATTCTATCTCAAATTTCCCATGGGAGCAAAGCCCAGGGCAACATCTAGTTACAAGATAAATCACATACTGTCTATCTCTTTCGACATAATGAGAGTGACAGTGATAGAAAAGCATCTACTTATTTATTTTTTGTACTTAAGTACAACAATTATGATAATTATACCTATTTATTACTACTTACCGTATATCTTGTGTACAGTGGTACATAAGTGCGCATGTCAAGATGATGCCGGTCGCTGTGCAGGTCGTGTTAGTGTATATAAATACCGATACATATTATATAATATCCCACTAGGAGTGACAATAACGGTAACCAAAGACATTTCTGTCTAAATATGTGTATACGAGCCATTTTTTCCTCCGGCACAAATCGACTTTTAGGGAGAAAATTTTGTCAATTTTCGGGCGTATTACCATCTATCATTAAATTCATTTATATCTCTGTTTTTTTTTATATCCTTCAATATTTAAAATCATTTAGTAATTTCCAAAACTATTAGCGCGCTCGCATTCTGTCACTTTTCACGAAAAAGTCAGCAATATTTAGATGAGCATCATGAAATAGCTCCAAAAATACGCAAGAGCAAATGTAATAATAAAAATAATCCGTTATTTTCAATCCAACGAGCATAGAACAAACTTAGGAGCAAACTTATGTGACAACAAAGGTTAAGGATAACAAAACGGGATCATGGTCATCTAATTGATATTACGTCGACAAGTGCACCAGATCAATCGATACTCGTCCACGGATTCATCTCAACAGGATCTCACATATTTCAAACATCGAGAAATCCACTCCACACAAAATCTCATTTTTGATCACCAAAATCACATCCTATAGAGTGAGTTAGGGTGGTATTCCATTTTAATAAAACTTCTTCGTCGAGTACAGTTGGCGTCAGATAAAACTACCCATCACCTAACTAAATTACTAACTCATTCTGGACTGGTATATCTGCCCCGACTGTACTAATGTTGGTTTAAGCCGACAGTTTTACTACTAAAATATTATAAATATACTAAAAGTAATTATTTATAGTGCGGTCTATAGTATGGATACTACGGACAATATATTTCAGATGATTTGACAAGGTAGACTATCGATAGAAAAGCTTTCTATTTTTTTGGCAACACAAGTACATTGGTAAATAAATGTAATACCACCCTTAAGGATTCACACTTCTACCGCACCGCTTCCACCTGGCAAGATGACGTCCATTGAAAAGTGAGCGTTAAAGCGTCCGTTGTAGGCATACTTTACAATGACAACAAATTAGCGAGCTGTCGGCTTTGGTTTTATGAATGTAAAGTACGGTCTACGTACGACGCTTTAAAGTCCATTTTTCAATGAACGTTATCTTGCCGAGTGGGAGCGGTGCGGGAGAAATGAGCCATGACCTCGAAGCAAACGAATGACGGCCAATAATACAGCGGTGTTTGATGATGATGTCGTGTCAGTTCAAAATTTCAAAAGGCACACTACGTTGTTATTGGGAGAAATAAAAAGAAATCGTACAGCGTTTAAAAAACCGCTGACCTCAACCGCTTAATCGTCAGGCCTCGCTTGACGAATTCACTCGCGTCATGGAAAATGCTCTCTTGGTTCATGTTGGCAACACCTGATGGAGCAGTGGCCGATCTTCGGAGACTGGATCTCTTCTGTACTCTCGAGTAGAGGTAGTTATCAGGCTTTCTAAACCTAGGACCGGGGTGAGGGAAGCGAGGAAGTCCAATCGTATGTGGGAATAAAAATAAACATAAATAAATACATAATCATAAGATATGAGAAAGAAATTTCGCCTTTGGAACTTAATGGTCCTGGCTGGAAATATATTTTTTTTAATACCTTGTTAGTGATTCCTTGTAGTCGATGTCGTCAATGCCAAACCTCTCGCGCAGGTTTCTGAAGACTAATGGACAGTACTCCTTGACCTTGAAATGCGAGGGCATATTTTCTCTGAAAAAAAAGTAATAAATGTGAAAGTTAGGATATGAGTGAGTGTGTTAGGATATTTGTTACCTAATCATGAAATTGTATTGAAGGGATTTCGATGAAAGCACCTAGTTTTTAACAAATGAATCACATTTAATTTTTAGATTTTTCAAACTGCATTTAAAGACTGTTCAAATCACAGGCCATTCATAACAGATTTCATCGAAATCGGTCCAGCCTATTCATAACAACTATTGAAAGAACAACTATTCATAACAGATTTCATCGAAATCGGTCCAGCCGATTAGCTGTGAAAGCTTAACAGTCATACACACTTCTAAATTAAAAATTAAAGTAAGCACGGATTATTCAATGTGTTAAATACACATAATTCATGACGGCTCACCGCATAGCAACAACATGTTCACGACATAGAGAAGAGTGCTTGATAAGGCCTAATTTATCATATGATAATTTAATTGCCACTGATGCTGTGAGTCACCTCTTGTTTGTTCACTGCCAAATCAATGTACCTACACACAGATGTAACAGACAGTACAAACGTATTGCAATCAGGTACATATTCTATGGTGGTTTTGGCTAAAATCTAATTGTTTTAAAATAACATCAAAAAATTTGTGAAAGCAATACCGAATCATTTGTGTATGTATTTGTGAATGTCGCGATCATAATCCATGCAAATTATTAGACGTTATCGTTTAAAAACTTCTATGAACTTGTTCTTTTGAAATGTACACATAATTTTTCTATCCAAATCTATAACTATGCAATTTAACTATTGACAAGCCGCGTTTTCTCATTTTTTTAAAGTTACTAACATAATATGTTTTACTAAAATATTGATAAACTTTCTTCAACTACAAATACACTATCTCTCTTTTCTGTGCGTCTACCTGGTCGCTTCCTCAGCCCCGTAGATCATCTAAGCCCCGGATCCGCTTTCTTACTTTTCCACTTCGCACGATGTTGACATTATCGGACCATCGATCGATCGATCGCTTGTCATCCTTGACGACATATATTATATATCGTTTATGAAGAAAACTAAGAAGAACTAAAGACAAAGAGTAGAGAGACCTTCCGGCCTATTTCATACAAAGCGGCAATACAGGCAATATAAAACCGGCCACTCGATGAGGGACAAAACGATATTAGCTCTCTGTCGCGTTTCTTCTCGTACATTTCTAATAAGAGTTTCTCTCTCTGTGAGCGAAACGAAAAACATGACAAAGTATAGTTTTCTCTACGCTACTAACAGTCTTACAATACAAGACAAAACATTGGGATTAAATCAGCATAATTGACAGGAATCATGAACCAATCACAAGATCGCGTGCGCAGTCTAGTTTACTTATACAAAGACAATCACGCAATAATCAAGTTACGATCTTGCAATTGCAATAAGTTGCAAAATGCAATGAATTTTGGCAGTTTGCGATTTACTCGAGAAACCTATTCAATATTTATTATAATCTATGCACATAAATTGAATTATGCCATGCGTGCATCACGCGTGATCTTAAAGTGCGAAGTGTCAAAAAGAAACATTTTCGACGACCTCTATTGCCTGGTCATCCATCATGCCGGACTGCTAGAGGTCCCGGGTAGGATCTCCGGTCAGGCAAGGTGGAAAATGACATTTTCAGATTGACCTGAGTCTTGGATATCTTGGATATATTTATGTAATATTATAAAATATAGTATCGTTGAGTTAGTATTCCATGACACAGATTTCAAACCTATTTTACTTTGGGGCTAACTTAATGCCGGATTCAAACTGTCGCCAAAGAGTTCGGAAACATTGCGGATTCGGATACAATGCTGATTTTTCATTGCAGTAAATAAAAGCATTCATACATACTACGCAATGTTCGCGCATTCTCGTCGGCCTCTGCCAGAGTTCGGCGACAGTGTGGAGCTGGCAATGTGTGATTTGTCCATATTGTATATTTAGTAAAAATCCGTCTTAGCATCTGTATGATGTGTGTGACAGAGATGAGAGAATCTGCCCTTAAATATATTCTTATTTAATGCCATAACAAAGGCGGAATAAAATCTCACTTGTTAAATAAATGATTGTCCACTTTGAGCTTCGAGTAAGCTCTGAAGTCATCTGGCAGCAACATGACGGGTATAGAAACATGACTTAGCTCGTTAATCTGAAAAGAAACACATTAAATTACCATCTTATTACATACATGTACAAATTACAGCTATGAGATGTGAGCTGCCAAGTAGTAACACATGCCAAACATGTAATTTATAGGTCCTTGTGACATGTTTTGATGACATCATCATTTTGTACTAAGTAAGTAAAAACACTTTATTGCACCAAACAAGATTTAGACAAAAACTTAGGAGACTAAAATATAGAAAATAAGTACAATAGAATACAATGTACTAAGTGCTTAGTACAATATACTAAGTTGAATTTGAAGGTGTAATTCTGTGTAATATTTTGCTACAGAGTCTTATTTTCTATTTCTTATTAACCAAATAGAGTTTGCTTGTATTATAGACACATGCAATGGCCGTAAGACCATTTAGGATCACTCTATCTAACTGGGAACACAAAACATGTCTCTTTTTGAAATTTGGTTCTATGATCAATAAAAAAATATGTGCATAAATTACAATTTATACATTTTTGTAGAACATACACATAGTTATAAGTAATAGGACATACTCCCAGTAAATTTTCTTGTTTACTTTCAAAAGTTTATCTAATATTTATGTTGGGCTGTGCATATTGCACAGAAAATGTACAAATTTAACAACTTTAAATGGGTACAACCGGGACCAATGGCTTAACGATCTGACGTCAGCTCAAGATAATAAATTTTCAACCATTGAGTGTCTTAACCACCACTATCACAGGCCGTGCATGCTAACCACTGCATAGCATAATACTGCATGCATAACAGTTATGAGTAAGGATAAAAAAGTCCTTTATGATAATTAATTGTTAAAAATAGTTCTGAAAATGGACCAAAAAGATAAATAATGCAAAAATAAATGTTATTATCACTGGTGTAAAGGTTGCTACATGTATATAAGAACTTTCATGATGATATGATGGAATTAGATATTACACTGTTATACTATTTACATCCGAAGCCAACACAAAAACATGAAAACTAGATAATTTACTTGATAAAGTGCCAATTCAGAACAAGTCATAACTACAGGCTGATAGTATCAGCCTGATACCAAAGTAAACAGAGAAAAAAACATAACAAACCAGTAATAAAGTAAATGACATAATAAGATTGCGAGCACCCATTAATCAACGGCTCAAATTGACTCAAATCCCATTATTGCCTATTACACCCGACTTAAGTCACCCTAATTAGAACATGTAATATATATAGTTACCGTGTGATTTACACCCCACATAAAAACAGACAATAGTGGCTCATTTGCACGAAACAATTTCACTTTTTGATGTTTTACACGAATGTGTTTCTTCTTCAATTTGCTAAGACCAGTGCTTGGAACGGACATTTTGGATTTATTTACAACTTTATCACACACAGTTTTAAATCACTTGGAAGTAATCAGTCTAGATTTATACTTAAACCATTTTCAGTAAGAGAAAAATTTGATGAATCACAATAAAAGAAGAATATTTGGATTTTTTACGGAAATTCGACACCCATCAACAGAACAAACGGCTTTTTGACAGACTGACAGAAGCCAACCAGAAACATTATTTTTTTTGGTTTAGTTTATCCGGAAAGGCAAAGTGATCTAAGCCTTACTGCCATCACCAACCAGAAACCACGGAACTAACCACAGACTATATTTTTTTCTAATCAGAAAACCATAGATAGCAAAGAGATAGAAGTTAAAAATCGCGCACGGGGCCCTTAATGAAATGATATGACAACACTGATAAGTGTTGATGTTGTATAATGACAACACTGATACATAACAGTCAAAAATTTCACCGAGTTTGCCTGCTTATTTAGTTTCGTAGATTGATAGATAAAGATATTTTAGAATTCGGATTTCATTGGAGTAAACACTTGAATAAGTTCTAAAGTCCATTACAATAGTTAGTTTATGCTTTGATGTGATATTTTTGTCTCCTTCGGTACAATGGTAATTCCAAGTCCATTCGTGTACTGGGCGCAAACTGAGGACGCTGTTTCGTTGAAAATAGACTTGAAAAATGTTAATCAGCCTGATGTGAAAGTTCTGGAAAATAAAGTGAAATTCTCTGCCCAAGGAATAGGTGCCAGAGGGCAGAGCCAGTACGAGTTTTCTTTAGACTTGTACTCGTCAGTAAAACCGGTAAGTGTCGCCGTTTTCAGCTAAGAACCAGTGTTCTTAGCAGTCTAAGAGCTATTTCAGTAAATACTATTTTGTGATACTGACTGTATGTTTCTATCAAGATTCATAAATACTACAATAATATTCTTTTTTCTGGCCTTGTGAGAACTCGAAATATATATGTTGTGGATCATAACTAAGAGAGTTCTTTTTTGAGGCACAGACATAACATTAAAAACTAGCTGTTACCCACAGGGCTGTCTGCAGTAGCCCATGTTCCAATCTATTCCAAAGTTCATCAAAATCTGCTCAGTGTTTCAGCTGTGAAAGCATTATATTATAATTGTATGGACTAGACTCTAACTATGAAGTACTGCTGGAATAAAGAGGGCGTAGCTTGACTTATCCCTCAACTATACTGACTACATGCCTCTTCATGCCTGAATGGGTAATAATGTGTATTAGGTGTGAATGGGTACTAGGTTTGTTCACTTGAATGTGTCGAAGTTGTATATATTTTTTTATTTGTCAATGAATTCGTCTTACTTACATATTTTATTTTTTCTTTGTGGATTTATGACTATAACTATAATATAATTACTTAATCATTATTTTTTATTTAGGATTTTTTACTAAGGATTATGTATTAGGAAAATTACTTGTAGTGAGATCATAACTATTCTATATGTTTATTCAGGACCTATATAGCGAAAATTATTATAATTTAAGTTTTTACAATTTTTGGAATTCCTAATGTTAGTAGCCTAACATTAGGAATTCCAAAAATGGTGGTAGGTTTTTAAGCGAAAAATAAATTTGACTTTGTAATAATAAAATGTCTTTGATGTACGTCATTAAAATTTAAATGCACTTGATGTTGACTATTTTGATGCCTAAAGTAATGAGTAGGTTTAGCTCTTCATGCAAACTTTTGTATTTTAAATTTCATCAACTGCAACTATAGTAACTATGAGGCCATTGTTTGCATCCTGTTTTATCCTACTGCCGGGCATAGCTGTCCCAATCTTCCAAATTCGAATATTTTATGAAAACTTGAAATTTTTCATTAAAAATATCTATAGAGTATACCGTCTCTCTCTAATCTCTCTTAACCATGTTCTCGGTTCAGTTCAAGCCTGGAGAGACCAGGATGTGCATAAGTCCCTAGTTGTGGAACTAAAAATATCAAATGATTACAGAATGATGGAGACAATCTGCCAGCAGTGATGCGTGTGTTCGACAACCGTGTGGAGCTGTCCCTTCAGAAGTCCAGCGTGTCTTGGTGGCCACGACTCACAGCACAGCCGCAAAAGCCCGCATGGTTGAAGGTGAATATTTTAAAAGACTATCCTTACATATTATACTTATATATAACAAAGTCCTATGCGTCTATCTGTTTATTGGCAACAAACTCAAAAACGACTACATGGTTTTTAATGCGGTTTCCACCAATAGACAGTGTCATTCCGGAGGAAGGTTTATGTGTATAATGTATGTATGTCGATAATTCGTCATGGCACGATCACAAATCGAGTCACAATAAAATAAATAAAAAATAGTGGCGATAAAGTCTTTGCCAGTTACATATTATGACTATATATTGACTTTGTGGATTCGGTATAAATTGCTCTTTTTTTCTTCCGGTAAATAAAAGCTCTTATACAAACTACACAATGTATATGCATTAGTGTCGAAATTTTTCTGAGTTCAACGATAGTGTGCAGCCGGCATTAGCCACATAATGTCACAACATACTAGGTGTGTGGTATGGACGGAGCATTAAGAAAATCAAACCTAATGTTTTTGTTAATTAGGTATATTGACGCAAAAACGAGTAGAACAATCACTTCATGCAAACTTCAGACTTATTATATACAAACACTTAAAAATATCTGCGCCATAACAACATTATTATTTTAGCTAAAAGTAAGAACTCTTGTATATTTTTAGTGACTGGTTTTTCTGCACATACATGATCGGGGAAAAAAAAATCACTTTGCATTTGAAAAGTGATACTAACAAAAAAAAAGTATTTATATGCTGTACTGAATAGCTGATGGCAAAAAAAAAAGTATATTATTTTCAAATTATTTAAAAATTGTGTGTTCTATATTCTTATTTAAACTTAAATATTTTGTAATTTGACATATGGTCGACTGTACAGACACACAATAATGTAAATCACCCACCACACAATGTTGTATTCAGAATATTTTAAAGTTAATTATATTAAAATATGCTTAGGCTTACCTTAGCTATTTGAAATTGTGTATCAAAGATATTTTTGCTAAGGTTGATTGCAGAACCTAGTTTATTTATACAAGTTGTTACCCGCGACTCCACTCCTCACTAGCTCTCCATACCAAAAATTACCAATCCAATGCTCCATTTATATAGTAAAAGAAAAAACAAACACTACAAAAACATACATACACACATCCACACAAACTTTCGCATTTATAAAACTTGCTGCGCCCCACGGCTTCGCTCCCGTTTGAATTTCGGGATAAAAAGTACGCTATGTATTATTCCAGGTTATATTCTATCATGTACCAAATTTCATAACAATCGGTCCAGTAGATTTTGCGCGAAACAAACAAACACGCATACATCCTCACATTTGTAATATTATTATTTATAATATTAAAATATCTACATCTTATTCGTTTTTAATTATTCTATGCGACTATCACACTATTTTTAATGTACGCTCTATCACATGCATTAGATTTATCAAAAAATCTCGCTTGACAGAAGCGAGAAGACTATTTTAGCGTCCGGTAACTGACAAAATTAACTTGACGAAACTATTTTTTCGTCCACCATTTTTTGTCCTACTTGACCTACTTGATGCTTTAAAAAAAGAGTGTTGTAATCTTTCAGTAAGGTTTTTTAAAATGAACTTTGTATCTAATTACCATTTTTCCTTATGTTCACTTTTTCATTTTGTCATATTTCAGTAGCTTTTGCTATCAGCATCCAGTCGTGTGTTATTTTGTTTAAAACAATTGACAATCCCATTTGTTAAAAATTGATTCGTTTAAATTTCATAAAATAATTATCGTGGTTGTGCAATGATCTAATTGCATTGATTAGGGTTTGTCTAATCTTGTTCATGGCGTGTGGTAACTTATTTATAATTTTATTTATTTATGAAGAACATTATTTTAGATAACTAGTTGTTCGCCACCAAAACGTATGTTCTTATGTTCGCGAGCTCAAGTTGGGGGCGATCAAAACTTATTAGTTTTGATGAGTTTTTACAAAATTGTAAATATTTCAAAAATGACATAACCGATTTTGATGCCCCACGAACTTCTCAACCTAAAGACTTAGTTAATATTTTATCATCTAAAGAAAAAAGAACAAAGAATATCGGTTCCACATGGAATTTCTATTTTGACAACATGAAAGGAACGGAATAAATATAACTCTTTCAAATATATTTCATCTGGCGAATTACCTTGGTTCTCAAATTTTATTTTATTTTCAGATAAACTTTGACCTATGGAAGTCTGAGGACCTGCAAGACAGCGACGAAGAGAAACGCGACATAATGAAGGACTATCCAGGAATGTACGACAAACTCCACAAGGAGGAGCTGGGCTACAGGAAAGGTATTTTTTTTAGAATGGAATAAAAAAATTATTTTTATAACATAGAACACTGGAGTGTGCAATAGATGAGGGCTCAGCGTTACGCTTTACAAAATGTCTAGCACTGATTTTCAGCAGTCACCTGCGACTACACGGACATAATACATTGCACATAGTTTATATTCATATCTCCTTTCCTCAAGAAAGCTTAGAAGAGATTAAATCATCTTTCTATTTGTTTAAAGTTTATTTTGTCTCTTGCGTGGTTCTTGTTGCATAAAGTGTGTTTACACACTATAATTCTCGAAATTCCAGAAGACTTCAAGAAGGTGTACCTGATCTTCTACAATCTATTCCAAGCCATCGGCTTCACGTACGCTTTAGCAGTGATGGCCGTCCGCTATTACAAGTTAGGCTACGACTCTGTCAAGGACACATTCGAACATGTCGGCCCCGCCATGAAGTTTTTGCACCTCATGCAAATTTTGGAAATCCTACACCCCATATTTGGGTACACTAAGGTGAGATTTGCATGCCATTATCTATATATAATTGATTTGTCTTAATAACACATCAACGAGGCTAATCTTACTAATATTATAAATGTGAAAGTTTGTCAGGATGTGTGTGTGTATGTTCGGTACTCTTTCACGCAAAATTTACTGGACTGATTGTTATGAAATTTGGAACACGGGTAGAATATAACCTGGAATATCACATAGGGTACTTTTTATCCCGAAATTCCCACGGGACGAAGCCTCGGGCGCAGCTAGTAAGAAATAAAAGAACAACTCATCATGGTCTGATATCATAAAACCAATCCATGTCCTTCCGTGGATGTCGGACGAAGCGAATAAGGGTCTAGCTTTGACAGTTGATATAAAGTAATAGCGTTCCCAGAGAGGATTGACTTCAGGGAGGTGGCCGGTCATAAAATTCAATTTTATGAGAGAGGGAATCGATGTAATTACCTATCTTTCTGATTTTCCTAAAGTTCAACTTCCAATGCTGTTAGCGACATAAAAAATCAATTTATGTATTTGTACACAAATATTAGGTACTTTCCGCGCCTTCGCCCGCGTGATTTCTCACGGGAGTATTTATTTTTCCGGGATGAAAGGTACCCTATGTCCTTAGTAGATAGAGCGTGAAGAGGTAACAAACTTTCACATTTATAATATTAGTTACGATATTTGTTTATCCAAATATTACTCAGGACACATTTGCATATTTTTTTAGGTTTTTCTATCGACATGGGTCATAAAGTCTCGGAAAAGTGGTTTATTAATATTTAGAAGGTCTTATTGTATTCTTTTGGCAAAACCATTACACCATTACGTCAATACTAATGTATTCTGAAACAATGACAGTCCCATCAGTGGGGTAAAAAATATGCATAAATTATGAACCTTTTAATTATAAGTACTTTTTAAAATACCTTTGCTGAATACAGTCGGCTGCAAGTTATTTGCATAGATCGTGTAATCGCGGTCAATTTGCTGTGAATTTGTGTTGAATTACGTGCTCGTGATAGGACAACGGGAATTTTTATGCGAACTTATATGCGATATGTAATATGTAACTTATATGTGTATCTAAGAAAGTCTTAAGGCTGTTGGTTTTTATCAAACTTTTCTTAGCTAGGTCCAAAAAAAATATATGCTTTGTTTGTTCACAATGTAGCTTACGAATTTATTAACATACTATCGTAGTAATAATTTTAAGGGAAATACGTTTTTATTTGTGTGCACAGTAGCGCCATCTACTTTATGAAGCGCTATTGATATCTATCGTAAAAGTCAGTCATGTCAGATGCCTTTAGGCGACATGAAAATAATCTGACACCAATGTTATCAATAACACACTCGATATGATAATGATGAGCGCTATTGCTTTATCAGTCTGTGATGATCACCAATGACAATTTTTGGTGGACGTTGTTGTAATTATTTACATATTAAATTGTATTTTATTATATTATTTTTCTTATCGTCGTAGGCAGGTGTCGTATAAATCACTCGAAAGAAAGTACCATTCACAACTCGTGTGTCTGCGATCTGTTCGTGCTACACATACTTGTTACGAACAGGGAACGAGAACGAGCCTCCCTCATTCACACAGCATTCCTGGGCACAGTATATGCACTATACTTACTTTGACTGCACTGAAATTGTGAATAGATTGCAATCTATTCAGTCAAAATAGTTGTTGACAATTTTATGCAGGGCAGATACCTCAAGGTGCTTACGTCTATCACTAAGTGAGAGCATATTATATTTTTTAAGTTGCATAGGATAGGGTGGGCACTGTTTGAAACACCTATAGTTTAAAGAGTACAGAAAAAATCTTAAAGGCTATCTTTAAGATTTTTTCTGTGCTCTTTAAATAACATCATTATTGTTGTGGGTTATGAGATATGGGTTCCAAATGGGCACAGCATACTCAAGTTGAGAGCGAATATGAGTTTTATACAGGTAGAGGTGTCCTTTTAAATTCAATGGAAGAACGAAGCCATACATTTTAAAAGCTATATTAACAATGTTATATTTGTGAGTATCCAAGCATATTTTTGAATCCAAATGAACACCTAATTCTCTTATACACCATAAATTTTTAATTATGCCAAAAAATTAAATGGGGCTATCAGTACCTGTTACTGATATGTGCATAGTCAAAACATAAAAAATCAAAATCCACACTGTATCGTAAAAAATCTATAATAATTGGTTATTATTATAACCAATTATTATAATTTTTTTACGATTTAAGAGTGTGCCACCTGACTACTACGCTTCATAGTAAAGGTAGGTTCAGTGCTGCAGCGGTTCACACAAAGTCGATTTTCATTGATTTGTATTCTGGCAATTCTTTTTTATTTCTTTTCTGCCTATGCCAGGGTCATTGCACGCAAGAGCGAGAGAACACGTTATACTATGAATTGGAATAAATTTCAAACTACGTCCATAAATTCATTCATATTTTGGAATAAACGCAAACCTCAATAATTTTGATGATAAACGATAATATTAAATTTTGATTACCCACATGTATTAATAGGGCTTTTCATTTTTTTGGCATAATAAAAAATGTATGTTGTATATTAAGATTTGTAACTCCGTCAGGGGGGTCCGTTCGCGCCGTTCGCGCAGCTCGTGGGGCGCATCTTCGTCACGTTCGTGATGCTCGGCTGCGAGCCGCGCATGCAGACCAAGCCCGTCGTCTGCTATCTCTTCGTCGTCTGGAGCATCATCGAGATCGTCAGGTAACACAATCCACTCCAGATAGGGACGCACGTATACGAAGGACAGAGAAGCAGGACGACGTTCCTTTCTTACTGTGCCGGCTGCACGCTGCACGGTTGTTGTGCGCGGTTGTGCGCTAGTATACCGATTGACCAGGGGCTCAATTCTCATGCGATCGAAGTCTATTTCACCAATTTTCTCAAACTTTTTTAGAATGTTTAACACGGTTTCTTGACTTACGCAAAATCACAATTGAAAGAGTTCAGTTCAATGCATCGGTCGATAGATATTTCCCATTGTAAATTTGCTTAAAACCTTCGAAAAAAAAATTTTGAAAATTGATGACATGAACTTCGATTGCGTGAGAATCGGGCCCCTGGGCCGCACACTAGCGCCACCATTTAAGACTGTCGTCTCCCTGAGAACAGATTCTACAGTAAGCAAATTGCAAATTCTCATTTAGTCTAAGGCCTTTCTTCATTTGGTTTTTTTAACGTCATAGAGGCTGTCGTATATTTTTTAAGACCTTTGTATATAAACGGTGTTGGAATAACAAATATTCGTAACAATATAATGTAATTCGTAACAATATAACAATATAATGTGCATACAAAACACGTGCTTTTTCATACTTCATCTCGAAATAATAGTTTGTGGGAAATGTTTTTATCTTAATTTCTCTTTGGGCTTTATCGATTTCACTCCACGGATTCTCTTCCACGGATCCGGATCCGACGAAAAAACCGGATCGAAAAAGCAGACTATACATTTTCTATGAGTTGGAAACGCAATCCGTCAAACATTTTATAGTAAACTAGCTTTTATTTGATTTTCATACAAACTTTCAAACCACGATTTTTGAAAAAAATTGCTATGGGGTCTTTAACTACAATACCAGTTCGGTCCAGTGGTTTAGCGGTGAAAGCGGAACAGACAAACAGACTCGTTTCTTCATTTCGGGTTTTTTATCGCATGACGTAGAAACGGCTCTGAAGAAAAAATATTTTTAGTGTTTATAACGTTCTATGATTTTGATACCATTTCATAATTACATGTGAATCATTGATGCAAATAGTTATAATGTGATGTGAAGTTTTTACATGGTGCAAAACTGTCACACAAGTATTTGGTAACTAACCATGCAGAGGTCAAGGCATTTAAAATGTATTTATTTCATCGTGTGAGGTGAGGTACTTGTATATATATGGGAATTGAATGTCATAATAATATTCATTGGGGCTAACGCGATTGAATTCACCGCTAGTGGCGCTGTAGTTTGAGGCCCATGTCCAAGGTAAATTTGAACGATTGTCTTTATTTTTATAAAGCTTTTAGTTTCACACGTCCCGATATTTGTTTGTCTGTAATCAAATCTTACAAGTTAAAATTGACCTATTTCCGCTTCTCCTACTGAGTTGAAATCCAGGTTCAGTTTCCATGAAATTGCATTATTATGATAAGCATGACCTGATGGTGCGTCCAGGACCGGGTCCAAATGAGGGAACTCCTCAACGGTTTATTGGAAGTACACTAATGCAATCCTTATTGCAATCCTTTTGCTACAAGCTTTTATTAGTCTCTCTTGATGACTAATAAAAGCTTGTAGCAAAAATTTAGAGAGTTCTCCTGGATCACTGGCGCTCACCATAACATCTTTGTCGATTTCTTTTATTTATTAGCGAAATAAAAAAAAATGTATTACAAATTATACTACACTAGATAAATATAGAGACTGGACCTCATTCGCCAGTGGCGCCAACTAGTGAGCGTATACGGCAACATCGAACACACGACTTAATATTCCCCGCACCGTTTCATTACAGGCACGCATTCTACTTTACACAACTGCGCAATAAAGAGTATCCGATTTTAACATGGCTTCGGTACACAGCATGGATTCCTCTATACCCAATGGGAATAAGCGGGGAGGCATTCGTCATGATATCAAACATACAGAACTTCCAAGAAACGCAGCTGTTCAATGTGTCCATGCCGAACGATTGGAACTTTTCCTACAACATGCCGACACATTTGAGGATACATTCGTCCATATTATGCGGCCCTGGTGTCATATTTCTCATGGGGCACATGTTCAAAATGATGATGCGCCGGCGGCAACAACAAGCTGATAAAATTAAGATGTCGTAGTTAATATATTTGGGTGGTTCGCAGAGTTTGGGTGGTTTGCGGTCGTGCTGTCATTACAATACTTCAAATTTTAACAAAGACATGAATGAGTTTTACTATATGACTGTACATTGATTACTCTGTACTGTAGTAATGTCAATTTTATGAATGATCGATTTTGGAAATTATTCCATCCTCAAGAAAATTGACGGATTGTAATGACCGCGCTGCCGCAGCGGTCGAAACGCTGCAAACCACCCACTTTTGTCAATAAAATCGTCCATATCCTCCCGTAGATGTCGTACAAGTTGACTATGAGATAAAAATCCTGCAGCTGATAGGCGATAGCGATACCGTTCTCAAAGAAGGCTGACGTTATGTCGTAAAATAACAGCCGTCTATTTTTTTACTGCCGACAATGAAACGTATAGGCCGCACCACGAAAGTAGTCCCACAGACGTGGCGCTACTGTCGCTGCAAACAACAATGTGTTCTATCTGTTATCGATAGTTTCTCATATTGCCACAGGCCTTCTTTCGTGGTATAGTCTCTAGTATATGTTTACTTTATGCTTCTAGTAATAATATGCTTCGCATGTCTTCGCAAAATATATAGTTATTTATTTACATTTATTTATTAAATTCTATGGGTAGGTCTAGTATAACTAGAACAACTTCCGTCAAAACACTAAATTAAATGTTATTCAGTCGCCTAAAGGCATGTGACATGACTTTTACAAATGTCTTGTAGCGGCAGTAGACGCATATACACAAGTAGATCTAATAGTATACCAGGCAAGTTTCCTCAGGATGTTTTCCTTCATCTGAAACAAGTGGTGGCATACATACTCACATTGCACAAGTAGGACTCGAACCTAGGACCTTTCAATCACAGGCAATCATCTCAACCACTGGCTTACAAGAACTAAGCAACAAGATAAAAATAAATTATTTGATTTGCATGTTTTTGTTTGTATTGAAAAGAATAAAATTAGATAGCTTCTGTGTTGTTTTTTTTTCACTGACTTTGGGGCATCTTATGTGAGTATATGGCTAAAAATCATAATGTGTACTCGTAACTTGTAGTAATTAAAATTAAATTAAATCTATACAAATCACTTCTACTCCGCCGAACAAATCCATTTCCTCGACCGGAATAATATATTTCCGCAATATGAATTCAATACTTTTAATAGATAGAGATAATTTATACCATTAAGGTTAGGTGCCCCCATCCTCGCATGTAATTGTACGTCACAACCATATTACTGATGCTCCACCGTGTAACTAATTAGTAAACGTCCGTGTGCCACGCCATACGGCGAGCAACTGAGCCCCACCTCATCGCTAACGCTACCTACGCCTTATGTCACGGTAGTGGGGACTCAATGAATATAGAATAGACACATACCTACACTATACAATACATGTATTCTTTCATGACACAATAAAAAGGCCATGGAATCTGACATATGTATAGTTCTTAAAGAGAGGCTAGGCTGGTAACACTGGGTGTTTATCAATCACTCTTGACCATTCTATTTTTGTATTGCAATGACAAAAAAATTTAGTTCGTTAAAAATCCGTTTTTTACTCTTTATAGACACACTGTGTTACGACTATAGACCCCAGTTTTAGCCGATTGGCAACACGGCGGATTCCAACTCAACATGTCGTACTTCGAGCCGGATGTTTATGGCAACATGATTTTAGACTATTGCAACAACACTGATACAAGCATATCAACTTATTTATATATTGAAACCTAGTTTAGTAAGCTTTGTCCCTATTTCTCCTTCAAATATTTGACATTGAAAGAACGAGACAAAATATTTTATATATTTTCTGGGTAAACCTAGTTATTTACCAGTTAGCCGTATCCAACACTTGTGAAACATGTTTAACGTTATTAATAAGAAGGAAAGACAACTAAGGATGCCGAAGACACTGCGAAGTGGAGAAAACACAATAGGAAAGTGGACATTGGGCTTAAATGAACACTTTAAAAATGAAAATGTAACCGGAAAACACTATTTCCGCTGAAAGCTGTGATGTTGCTATATTAAAATATTGAAGTTCCGCATTTACTGTACTTTTCATGCCACACTATTTGCAAATGTTACTTTAAGATAAATAATATATACAATGTCGCTTAAAAAATACAATGACGTCTATGCTTTTCTTTTGCGTTTTGTTTTTTATATATATATATATATATATATATTAATATATTTATAATATATGAATATCGTCAACGTGACGAACTATGTATAGTTGTTTTATCTCAAACGTATAGTTGTCATGGAATTAGTAGATACTCCGAAGTACTTACTAAATCCATGAGCTTAAGAACTTTACTGACAGGAAACCTTCTGTAACCTGCGGTTGTCACAGAAGGTAGCTTGCCTGTTATTAAACTTCCCCTGGTGAACCGTATGGAAACGGTGGTGGTATGGTTTTTAAACGGCTCAAATATATCAATAATTGTTTAGAATTCGACTTGCGGCGATAAAATCGGACGAAAATGCCTGTTCTTTATAATATAACCGTTTTATAGCCCGTTAAATGCAATTTCTATATTTAATACTTAGTTTAGATTTTACAGAAATTTCTATGCAAACGCGTTGGTTGCCTCTGGTATTTTTTGTATTCTGAAAACTGATATTAATATTTTAATTCCAGATACCCATACTACATATCGCAGCTGTACAAAAAAGAGATTTACTTCCTAACATGGCTTCGATACACCCTCTGGATCCCACTGTACCCCATGGGTATACTCTGTGAATCTGTCATTATACTCCGAAACATCCCATACTTCGAGGAGACGCTACGGTTCACAGTATCCATGCCTAATGCGTGGAACTTTACCTTCCACCTACCCACGTACATGAGAATACATCTGCTATTCCTCACACTGCCCGGTATATATTACCTTATGAGTCACATGTACAAGTTAAGAGTAAAGAAACTGAAACCGAAGATTGTTATAAAAAAGTCCAAATAATTCGATTTAAGATTGGTTATTGCATAGTTGTATATTAGACTGGATTGAGTATGAGTGCTCAGAAATCAAATGTGTAAAAATAATGGAGTACCTACTGAGGGATTAGTGCGGATTAGCATTTCACTTCTCGCCATCGAATCGATTCGAATTGAGACAAAGCGAACCAATCACATTGCGCCATTGTGACGCAACGACAACCACACTGCAATGTCACTTGTTCGCTGCGTCTCACTTCGAATCGATGTCTGAAAAGGGCTCTCATTCTACGTCGCGTCGACCGACGCTCGGTCCAGTAGTTCTAGTTATTAGGTATTATAAAATCTATATAAATACTAAACCTCGAATTCATAAAATATGAATTATGTTTTGTCTCGTTCTATCAATGTCAAGTGCGACAATGACAAAACATTTTAGCTATGTATGTATGCTACTTTTTTATGATAGAGGTAGTAAAAAAATAACACTAAATTAGTTGGTTTTATAGCGCTCAATACTCAGTCGAGTTTAGTATATTTTATGCCATAGAGAGAATAGCCATAGAAATATTTGTATTTCTTCGGCAAATTGCGGCAAAAGGATTGGGTTGCGGGGTAGTTAGTTATAAAATAATGTTAAATGGCAAAAGTTATCGGCAAAGTTTTCTTTTTTGAGACAAGGGATTGTGATTATGTTTGGCTCAAACCAAAGTAATAATTTTAAGCTTATACTTATGTTTAGTTAACCTAATTGTGGGCAAATTAAACTTTATTTACTTCACTCCCATGAATATTAAATAGATATTGTAGACTGTTTAGGTAGGTAAACGTCTAAGGAAAAAGATTTCACCAAATGTAGTCAATTCAATTGTGATTATAATCATTTTTCGGCAAATTGTGGCAATTATTTAAGATTTTCTTTGCATAATTAAAATAAGAAGGCAAAATATGACATTTGTTTACCAATTCATTAGTAATTTAATATATTAATTTGTATTAATTTGGTATAGTTTCTTTCACAATAAATCAATATTAAAAGTGGAGCTCTATGTTGTGCCTGGAAACACTGCTTGGATATTTTTTCCACTGTCATATGTGTGCGTCTGACATAATTAATGGTAACCCAACGAAGTAGTAGAACGTTATGCATGGTAGGAACTAAAATTATGAGCAAAAATGCTGAAATCTGATGAAAACCTACTACTAGATGAAAACTGAATTATCTATGGTTTGTCTGCACAGTAGATGGGTTGAAGGTAAACCATAGACAAACAGGTTGGGTCTCATTCTTAAAATTCTACTATGTTATTACAAAATCGATGCTATACCATTGTAAAAGTAAAATATTCTGTTTTTACATTGTTTTGTATACTGTTATTTAAATAGCACTAGATTTACTTTGACTGAACTAAAAGCATTTGAAAAGTAAAATTGTTTATAAAACAAATCTGGCGTTTTTGTTACTAGTACTGTTGTGCTCGGTTGCGAATATGCAGCGCATTGTTTTCTATATAGGTTTTTTTTATATTGACAAGCAATGCCGTATGTCAAATCAAAACTTCAATTTTTACGTTGTTCTATATTGATTGCAAATTGATTATGAATGGGTCTTGGCTCTAAATCAACATTAAGTGAAAGTTTATGATGGTACGAAAATAAAAGTAAGACTCACCTAATACTTGTTTATTGGCTACATATATAAGCGTGAACAAATGATTCACATCAAATGGCATTTTTCAGGTGCTCATGATATCACTATAATGTTCACATTCTGTTTGCCCTGTCCCTGGTTATATACCCTGCTGATTAGTATGTACTCACACGCAGGACTTCATGCTTTAGTTCAGAATGAGCTAAAATTAAACACCATTTTTATCAAGACGGCTATAACACAAGTTTCATCATTAGAAAAAATTAGTTTTTTCAGGTGTTTTGTAAAGCTCTAGATTAGGTTGCAATCACTGAGAGAACATAATTAATTGTTTATCATTCAATATCAATGGTGAAGTATGCAATACCTCCAAATTGAGATATTTTTCAGAGAAATTCAATTGTATAGCTAGTTAGGTGTTATTCACAAGGTTTTGTGAATTTAAATAATATTTGAAAAATAATCAAAAAGTATTGGTAACTCATCATTGATACTCCAACTTGCAGCAAATGTATTGTAACCAGGATATAATGGCATTTAAGATAGCAGCTTGATGTCTGTCCTCTTGAACCACTCTTTAGGATCTGCATGAGCGTAGTACTCATGGAAGATGGGCTCCACCAGCTTGTCTCTGGGGACCAACTTGTAAATGGGCTCTCCGTACCAGGTGCCAACCTAAAGTAAATAATAAAATATTTATTAAAGTTCTGTAAGTAAAAAAACCTAATTAGTTTACAGTTTGACATTCTCTCTCTTCAAAAACTGCAAGTTTCGTCTACTAAGCCCAGAGTCTACTTCACTGCTATTTATTAAAATGAATAACATTTTAAGTTATGTTTTTTCATTAAAATCTTTCCAGGCCTTTGTCGTGTTATTAATAAACAAAAGAAAAATCAATTCTTTAACACTTATAACATTAGTAGCAAAAATAATTAGGTGATTCCAAAGTTGCCCTATTTTAGGGCCTTGGGGATCATCCAACCTTTATAGAGTATTACCAGCCTGGCCTACCTATAAAATCACAACTAAATCTTCCAAAGTTCCAAGGCTTACTTTTTTATGCTAACTCCAGGCTGGACAGTCTTAAATACAACTGGGAATACAAGGATGACAGAAAAACCAAAGAGAACTATAATAACCTCCCATCCAGGCACATCGCGCATGAGCTCCGCCTCAGCATCCCTATTTCTACGGAGCTGCTTCAAGTACTCGCGGTCTCTCTCAGCCAGCAGCATCGGGTAAATGGCCATCTTGGCCGACCGCAGCTCAATCTCATCCCGCTTGATCCTCTGGTAGTTGATATTGTATAGGTACAGTCCACCAAAGGTCATGCCCAAGTAGCCAGCAAACATGAAATATCCTGAAATTGATTACTGTATTGTACACAAAGTAACATAGGTATGGATTTGAAATAAAATAAGCACATAATGCCACATAATTATTTTTTAGAAGTAAGGTGAAAGAGTAAGAAATTATAAACAAAAGCACAGGCTAACCTATACGGTTACATAATATTGCTAAAACTAATTTTAAAGATTTAACAATACTAACCGCTGAAGTATTTTGTTGCCGGGATTCTCTTGTAGGGAATAGGTTTATAGCCCCCAGGAGGGGGCAAATCTTGATTTCGGACGATCTGGCAAACACCAGACATTTTTCTGTAATTTTTTGACAGAACAAAAAATAACAGACGCTAATAAAAATTGTTTTGACGTTGGCATTTTGCGTTTTGTTGTTGCACCGCACCATTGCTCTAGTTTAGTTTACATACTAATTTTGTTTACATTTATTATTATCGTTTCCCCGACAACAACAAGCATCCAAAAGAACTTTACTAATTTCTTCTAGATAAATCAGAGAAACTACTTTCAGAAACTTTTCCAATTGCTTTCGCTATAATACTATGGAGTCTGATATGATCGATGAAGAAGCTCAAGCAAATATACCAGAGCCAGATGGTGAAGAAGAAGAGCTAAAAATTCGGCCTCTAGAAAGAATCACACGACATCCCAAAGTTCCAGTAGAGCCCTCAGCCTATGGCAAAGGAAAGAATTTCAGCAGGCCATGGATCCTACAAGATGGCCGTGGGATTCCCGGACAAGGCAGTGAAATGAGGGATGAGTACCAAATCCCCAAAAAGCCCAAGCATAGCGAAGGTATTTTCTACTAGTCAGTACGTGCTTCTTACATGTCGTTAACAGGGCATAGCTCAAAACCTAGGTTGAGATGCCTTACGAACTATTAATAATACCTACATAATGTTTATCTCAGGTATCCGCAAACGGATGCTAACAAATTTCTTCTGGGAGCAAATGCTGAATGAAGTGATGGCTGAACTGGCTACGGCGAAGCCTGACATGGACTACAGCACCGAGCAGAAAGCCAACTACATAAAGGAGAACTTTCAGCCGCGCGACTTGAACGTCACTGCAGATAAAAACGTACGTGACTGCGGAAATCTCGAATCTTCTCAGTATCACTCGCCTCTTTGCTGTTTCCTGCTTTAAAGGATATGGAATAGTCCTATTATAGGGCGGGGCCACATGCCGCCAATTTCGTAGGTACGTATTTCTCAAAAGAAGAGACGTGGCACAGGTTATATTGATTTATGTAATGTTTTCCAGATGCACCTCAAATATCCTCTGTATGGAACGGGATCTAGTGCCATCACATACTACAGTGAGACTATTATTAAGACCGGACCTGTAAGTAAATAATCTCATCTGTTTCAACGCAAAACAACTTACTCGTTAAAGTAGATACAGTTGTTACTTACTACACTTTCAGTTTAAGTGCCTAGATAGGTACCCTTTGATACTTAGGAGACATAGACCATTTAAAATGGTGTGTGTTAGAAGACAGCCGCCAGTGCAGCGTGTAGGTCGTAGGTTGACACTGCTTCGTTCCTAGCTCCCGACGTTTCGTATTAATTTCATAATGAATTAGTATGGAAGATCGAGGTAACCCAAAAAAAAAAATCATTTATAATGTAACCTATAATATTACGTAATTTCGAAAAGAATTAGTGGAATGTCGGATTAACCCCGTAGTGTTACTTTGATAAACAAAGACAACGAATTAACTGTTTAAGATTTACATTCGTAGTTGGTACCTACTTCTTGTGAGGTCTGTGGGACAAATTAATATGCGAATTTATCTTATTCACAGGGTGAAATATTGGAGAAGTTCCGTCGCAGCCAATACTTCACTAAACCTATGGAAGAAAGATTGGACGATGGTTGGGTTTTGTAAAATTCGAATTTTGTATGTCATTTTTTTAAGGTTATTTACTTGCGTATCTATAAATAAAAACGTTCGATATTCATGTATTTTATTGGATTTATGAGTAATAAGTAATAATAAATAGGTACAATAGGCATTGGCGATACCTAAATAAATCCGAAGATCGTAGACCCTTAAATTCCGCTCGGTCCGGTTTGGCAGACAAATTGGTTTTTTCTTTTTGTTGATCTATGGTGGCAAGGGCCGACCAACCAACACAAAGGGATACAAGTGTACAAAAGAAAAAACAGTCTTCTTTTTCTATTAAATACATGCCGCCAATAGTTAATGCAAGCCAGTAAGACTATCTAGTCTGGCTGGATTACTGGATGATTATAACCGTTCGCACGGCAGTCAACCTTTAAGGGCCTCCTAAAACAACAAATCATCGTCATCCCAGTAGTGGGGGTAGCACACCGGCTGGAAATCTCCGCCAGAGTCAGCGCTGGTGGACATGGCGTCTAGCCGAGTGTGCATGAGGCATGTCGGGCCTAGTCCTATTGCCAGCTTGTGGGAAGACTGCACGGACGACACTGAAACAGTTAAGATCATATACAAAATTTCATAAATGACATTCATAAAAATATACATAAAATATGTAGGAAAGCGGACCGACAAAATTATTTGAATAAAATGGCTCACTCGATAAGAAGAAGAAGTAGGTATAAAACATATCTACCTGAAGAGTCCCCAGACTCCGGCCCGTTCCGATCTGCAGGTTGTTGCAATTTGTTCAAGTACTGAGCTCGCATCTTCTTTGCTTTCACCATCTTCAAACGGTGGAACTCTTCTCTCTCCTGTATAACAGTTGGACTACAGTTTTCGTATTATTCCACTTATCTCTTACTTAGACGATTCCCTGTGCGAGATTTATTGACTTTTTGCTTTAGATTTGTGGATAAAAAGTCTACAAATCCCCTAGGCGAAAAAAATCTAGCGGGATGTTCGAATTTGAAATATGACAACCAGAAATTCCTTGGCGTTGATGTAAAAGGTAGGTACTAAATGCCATATCTTAATTCTATGTATGGTACAGTAAATCAAAAGCAAAAGCCTATTATATAGCTATTATTCTATTTAACTACCTATATTTTAGTAAGTAGTTTTTAGTTTCGTAACAAAACTAACCCGTTCGTCCATTTCAGTCCTAATGTAAGACTCCGTGTTACGTAACTTCGGCATGATTACTTTTTCTATGCCATTCAGCTTTCTGGAAATATATTGAGCAAAATTCAGGCTTTGATCAAATATTTTTTGAAGCAGAAACGGTATTTTTTATTTTATTTATTGAGGATACAACATATTACATATGTTTTCTAGAATGCGTATCATCTAGGTTTCCAAAATAGACAATGAAACACTAACCTAAGCGTGATTCTCACGGACTCGTCAAGCAGTATACACGTGTTTCTCAAAGAGGCGAACTTGACAAGGATCCTCAGGACTTGTCTGAAAGCCTTCTTAGCTTCCGCAGTGCGATGGCCCCCGGACGCCAGGCCTGCGTAGCGGGACACGTCGCTGATGTTAATGTCCTCGACTGGGTACAGGGAGACTGTGGCGACGCCTGATATGTTTTCGGGTACGCGTTTGACGCGAAGCTTCGCCTGCATCATAGAATCATCATCCTAATTCTGACTAATATTATAAATACGGAAGTAAGCTTGTTTGTTTGTTATGTCTTCACGCTTTATATACTCAACCAATCGAATGAAGTTTTGCATACATATAGGTAGTTTGAAGTACGCAGAAGAACATAGGTTACCTTTCATCCTGGAAAAATAACCGCTCCCGTGGGAAAACACACGGGCGAAGTCGCGGGCAAAAGCTAGAAGATTAGCAGACTTGACCAGTATTTGCCCACGGCCTGCGCATATTAATTATCTGTCAGGTTTTTCTTAGCAAAAGTGATAAGTTGTATTCGTATATCTCTCTCGTCAGCTCGCTTTTGCTTCCTTGGCTATGAGGAAGCCCAAGCTTTAGAGCATTTCTACAGTCAATGCTATACACATAAGAAAAGTCCTTGGACACAAGTCGGCCGAAGCTAGGAAATACGTCTCCCTAAATTATGGCACGGCACACAGTCTTGTCGTGGCCTGCGTGTTGCTAGCACACCTGTACGCTGAACCGTCTTATTGGTCTTCAGAAATATGATTCGCCGAATCGACACGCTAATAAGAATGCACATACAGACCGAAAGTATCATGAAACCATCAAATACCTGTCCAACATTTTCAAGCACCATCGCATTCGAATCTCCATTAGTGAACTTCACAGCAGCTAAAGTCATGAAGGCTTCCTTGAGCGTGTGCCCTATTAGCACCTGAGTCCTCACCATCTCGGCTGCAGCCTGCCTCCCCCTAAACCTTAGAGCTTCAGCCTTCCTCTTCAGGAGCTGAAACCCTCGCGTCACGTGTTCCTGGCGACGTTTTATTTCCCCCAACATGAATAAGGAAGCGTTCACTTGGTAACGGTTTTCGGCATTCATGATTAGGTATGTTAGAAAATTACACAATAAAATACTAAAAGCAGAAAGGGATTGATAATATAGTGACAATTCTCTCACTACCCGTGGAAAGTGACGCGTGCCACTGTCATATCTATCACTTAGGCAAATGACATTAAAGTTTATTGAAGTTTTATGTTCAAGTATTTATTTATTTAGGGTGTTCCACCAAGAAACTATAAGTATAGCAATTAATTGATTTATTTTCATTGCTCTCATACAACACAATGAGTTAAATTACTATTATTTCCTTACAGTCCTGCGAGATTGCTTTTTAACAAAAAGTTTTTTCATGGATTTAGAAAGTAGGTATTCGCACGATGCGAAATATTCGTTTCTGTGGGCGAATGAATGTTTTCAAATCGGCGAAGGGATCATATTTCACCAAATTGTAACATTATTTGAATAAGGGAATAAAATCCAAACATATAGAAGAATGTCATGTTATATTTTATTTGATCATCTTTACATTTTATAAATGTACTCTTTAATTAAAGCAGTCTCTGTTCTAACTTAACCTATATACGAGTAGCCTTACTCTAACTATTCTATGATAAATCACTTCATTTCACTGGAGAAAGTCCACTCAAAACTGTTTATCTCTCAACTGTCTTGCCAGTAGTTATAGTTGCCCATGGGGGGTATAGGGGGTCCGTTAGGGGGTCCTGCCCCGGAACTATAAGGAGACCCTTGTGGTGATCCATACCTGGGTCTAAACCACGGCCTACTGGTGTATTGATACTGATTGTTTGCATAAGCTGCCAAATTTTGACCGGTAGCATTCGGGTAAGGGTTTTGAGGATTCTGATTTGGAGGGTAAGCCACATTGGGCATGTTAGGGAGATTCGTTGCTGGGTAATTCTGATTTGGCGCCGGCGTGGTCGACGGTGAAAAGTTTCCTTGTGGCGGATTTTGCGTGTTGGAAGCTGGGGTGGTCCCATAGTTCTGGTTCGATTGAGGGTTAGAACCATTCGCAGAGTTCGGGTTATAACTTGAAGATTGACTGGTCGGAGTTTGATTAACGTAAGTTTGGTTGCTACCGTTCGATGCGTAATTTGGTTGGCTGGTTTGGTTAGCAGGGTTAAACCCTGGAGGCTGAGTGGTGGCTCCGTCTGCTGGGAAATTCTGCGGCGGAGGATTCTGAACAGGGGTCGTTCCAGACATGTTGTAATTTTCTTGAGACGATGTGATATAGTTGGTCTGATTCGTATTACCGTTGGCTTCGTTCTGTTCCGTCGTATTCGATTGCCCATTGCCGTTGTTTGGAGCAGGATTGCTGCTTTGATTAGATGGTAAAGAGTATTGAACATTGGTATTATTGGCTGGCACTGATATCGTATTGGAGTTAGGCTGCATCATGTATTGAGGCGGCATTCCCGTGTATTGCGAAGTTGGAGTGAAAGAATTTTGGACAATCTGGTGTACAGGTGGAGTCCCTGGTAAGGTTTGCGCTGGATTGGTCATAGGAGACGAAGGGGGCGCTTGAACTATAGGGATAGTTCCAGAAACTGCTAGATTAGGATTGGCCAGCTGTTGTCCTAGCGCTGCGTTTATTTGCTGAGCAGACAGTTGGGTGTTCAAGTTGATTCCTGTAGGCATGTATTGGGAATTCGCTGGCATATTGACCGGCATCAAAGGAACGTTATACTGTACTCCTCCAGGCATTCCTAGTTGGTTCGGCTGCATCACCGTGACGTTCTGACCTGATTGGATAACTTGTTGGCCGAGTAACCCAGGTGGTAACCCACCTTGGACTAAGTTCGGATGGTTTGTTGGTATCATGTAGACTTGGCTGTTAGGCTGTCCTATGACTGTAGGCATTTGACTGATGTTCAAAGGGTTTTGAAGAACGGTCATGCCCTGAGGGACTGTGATCATTTGCACGTTCTGCGTGCCCTGCACTTTACTGGTCACGTCTTGTTTTTGCCCGTCCTTGCTCGATTGGATCTGAATCGCGTTTCTGTCTATCTGACGTATGTACATACCCGCTCCGTCTTGGGTTATGCCAGAGGCCGAAACACTGTAAAGATAGAAAACGTTATTACATTGACATTTCAAGTAGGTCAGTTAATTTGGCATTTCAGTATTATGTCTTTGAGGATATTATTTATAAAACTTTACGCTTACTAGCTGTTTAAATCGTGATAGAGAAACTCACATTTATATTCGTATTGATAACTCACTTGGTCTGCTGTCCGGAAGACACGTGTATGATGGTCCCGTGAGCCGGATTAATCTTCATGCCCATACTGACCACCGTATTGTCTCTAACTGCAACACAAAACAATGTCAGGAAATATTCTGACCTGTCTAGAAAGAGCAGAAAACGGACTTTACACGCTTTTTATCATTGCAACACCAAATTGAATGAAAATGTTGCCAGCTAAATGAGCGCTGTCATTTATTTTCTACTCTTTATAGACAGACGGTAAAAGCTTAGCTTGGGCCTACGCGACATGCATTTACTACGCTTGTGCTGTTGTTATTGCTTAGCTAATTTCTTAAGCTTCGTATTCACTGAACAGTTTGACTTTTATGTATACTATACAGTAGAATTATCAAACAATATACCTAAACTGTATTGTTCTAGTAAATACGACGCTTAACACGTTGATTGTGGCCTAAACAACACCCAGAGATTTTTGAAATTTTGTTCGCGGTAAACACTCCTCGCGTGTAATTGAGATACTTGAACGCGCCACGCGTGTCAAGCCGCAGTTAACGTGTTAGGTAATTTTTTGAGCATCGTATCCTTGTAATGTATATTATAGTAGTATTAGCATCCAACTATAAACGCAAACGGTGTTCAATTTCACGTGTTTTAGTGAATACGAGGCTAAGACGCAGACGCAATCCATTTCTGCAGTTCATTAGCTATAATTGGAGATCGCCTCTGTAATAAAAGAACGTGCAAATTCATAATGAATTATCGTAATATCTTGAGTATCACCAGTTGTTCCGCTGTTGTAGAAGATTGTATCTGTTAATATAAAAAGTGATATGATACTATGAGATTAGACGGCGAAGAATCACAACTGTAGCGTGTACTGTCAGGGTATCTTCTTATTTCTGTATCCAGCAAATCCTTAATAAACTCAAAAAAATAATAATTTCTCAACTTTCTAAAATTCCGCGGGAAGGTGGCCCTGGTCATGAAGACAATAATAAATGATGAGGCTCGGCTCCTACATATACCAGCTGTCAAGAACTATGAAGAACAAGAAATAAGGTCAATACAACTAAGTTGGTGAACAAAATTCGTTTTCTCCTGGAACGCTTCACAGGTAACGTCAGGATTTCTGAAAAAAAAATATGTCAAAGATCTCTCTATGTCGTCTGCTGACGGAGCTGGATAACAGAGCTGTGTAGAGAACTATAAATAGTATAAAAGAACATGCGATAATAAATAAATATATACACCAAGCTCGGCGTCTTTTTCTTCTTAAAGTTATTTGTTCGGAACTCTGAAAATAATCATTTACGCTTTATTATACCGTGGCAACATCGCATATGCATTTTGTACCTATTTTTAAAAAACTAATTCGAAAATTCAGGCCTTCATTATTTTATTAACGCTTTTGCTGCAGTCTGTCTTATCTTACACTTGATATCGACGGCTAAACAAATTGCATGTAAAGCCATATTAGAAACGTAAAAACAGTATTTTATGCGAAGGATTTTAATTACGTACGCGTTTGTAACATAATACGCTTATAAGCTAGAAAAAATACTTGCTGTAACTAATAAATCGAATCATATAAATAAAATTAATATTACGCGGTGGTACGATCACAAATCTTTCAACGCATTGCGCAACTACGCGATTACGCATTTTTCACGCCAAGGGCACTCCTTACGTGTACGCATACGCAAAATGGCAAAATGCAAAAAAAATATATTTTATTTTGTATTGTTCAACAGCTAAGGGAGTAGGTATTTATTATAAGTTGCTTCGTCCGAGTTGTTGGAGGAACGTCGGCAGCACAATATAATTGTGAACAACTCAACCAAACCAAATCAACCACGTCCATCAAAATCTCAGCACGCTCGAACGGGGACACATTGTCTGTATAATATGGGTACAATATCAAATAAATTATTTCTTTCACACTGGCATCCCTTTCAATGGTAAGTTTTATCTGTAAAACTAAAAAAATATTTGGACTCCTTGTACTCGCTCAACAGACGTCACTCGGGTAAACACTGAAAGGGACATAGAATGCAAATTATGATTTTTAACAATTTTGTTACGCTTGGTTAATAAAATACAGTTAAATAGACTTATAACGCTCAGCAAAGTTATGATACTTTGTGAAACATAGTAAGAAAAAAAAATATCAAAGAAATTAAGTATTATTTAATGTTAGGAAAACGCGCCTGGCGTGTTAGATATCATGTTCCAATAAATAAACCTCATTCGTAAGGAATCTTTTTCTCATATGTCTTCCCTTACTACATTTCTACACTAAAAAATTCTACATAAGAATATAGAATTTTATTGACCACGCAAATGCTTTGTAAAAATGTTAAAACAAAAATTAATATGTACATTTAGGCGCAGAACAAACATAAACTTTATAAGTATATACGGACAATTTTCACAAATTGATTTAACACTAAAGTAAGATCGAGAATTCATAATTTTCAAACTTAACAGTTACATTGTTATCTAGTCTATTTTCATAAAATTATCATGTGTATTTTGCTGCATCTGGAGTCAGGAATAGTCGATGGTGGCGTATTCTTCTTATGTGTATTAACACTCAAATTATATGAAAATATTAGATGACTGATGTTGTACAAAAAATAATTTATGTTTGCTCAGCATCTTGTTCAATTAAAACAACTTACGCCCACATGTGAGTTTGTATATTTTAATCTATCTGTCAAATGCAGCGTTGATGCGACTTCTACACGAATACTATCTGTCAAATGCAGCGTTGATGCAACTTCTACACGAATACTACCTGTCAAATGCAGCGTTGATGCAACTTCTACACGAATATGTTAGGTTATTATTATAATGGAATTTTTGGGTTGTAAATTGCTTTATATCGACACTATGTGCGAATACATGGCTTACTTTACATTAAAGCATCATTCTTTATTTCAGATTTCGACGATAACACCATACTTTATTCAAATAGATAAATAAAATCTTTATTTTTCCAGAAACTATTGAAATTTGTCACATGGTTAGAAAAAAACCAATTCGAATTCCAACTTTAAAATGTAAATATATGCCCGATATTCGCAATTCGCTCGCTGCATCGTATACCTGATGAGTTCCACGTACGGCCGTCTCGCCCCGCCTTCTCCTGGCTAACATGCGACCTGCGGCATCACACGATTTCAATATCACCCGCCACTTCATGCAAAACTCGACTTTATCTGCCAACTCGGTAGGCTTCAAATTAGGCTAAACATATTTTCGAACATTTCATAACCATTTTAATATAACGGCCAGTATTTTTGTGCAGCAGAATAGTTTTTTTTTTTAATTTGAAGTTAGTACTGGCCAATGTTCTATGAAACTAATGCGCAATGGCTGTAAAATGTTGATTTGAAAAAAAAAACTAGTGAAAATTTTATGATGTGAAAAAATAGGGTTTTCAAGAATCCTCAATGGCGTCGGTATAACATTCTTCAGTATCCCTTCACAGAAACAGAAATCCCCGTGCAAAACTTTTCTCTTTACAATCCAGTTGTGTTTTAAAGTCAGCATAAATAAGACATGTCTAAACGCCAATTGCCTTAAAATTGATTTTAGTTGATACTCATTTATGCAAACTTTCACTTCGAATGGAAAAACAATTGTCACTGCCGAGCTGTAAAGAAGAGGCGTTAGTATTTATTGATCTAAAAACAAACAGAATAGAACTTACCCTGCCGGCGCAATGGGTCGCAGTTGCAACTGACTTGGCGTCCCGTCGGATAGCCTCTTTTGACCTCTTTGATCGTGACTCACATTTTTCGTGGGCGTGGGCGTACTCTGAAAATTGATGCCGAAATATTTTTCTTTTAGTTACGACGTATATGCATGCTGTCTTGAAACTACAGACGTGTTTGAATGAAAATTAAAAACGAGAAATAATAAACTGGATTTCTAGTCATATTGCAAAGCATCCAACTATAAACAGCACAGATTAAAAAAATGAAGGTATTTAATTTTAAAAATTTAAAGTAGGTAGGTACATATATTTCTTAATTTTTTTTTTTAGTTTTATTTGCTCGTAGAAATCTTAAATAAAGATAAAATACTTTTTAAAATGGTAAACAAAACAATGTCCAACAAAAGTAGGTAATTTTTGAAAATATTGTTGAAAGGTTGAAAAGGAAGGTGTTAAGCAGAGTTCCAAAAACTGCTGGCAAGTAATAAAATGCACTATACGTAAAAATCAGATGATTAGAAGAAAAAAATGCGCGATGAGTTTTGATGAGTAAAGACCGCAACCAACTTAAAATTTAGTTAAAAAGCAACATGATCTACAACATATATTAGTGTGGAACTTCGTGTGTGAATGCTCACTGGAATAATCTGAGGTGACGAGGCTTGTCCCGTTGATATTATATTTATCAAAGACCCACTGCTGACTATAGGCTGGGGAATGTCAAAAAATATTAGGATACTGCCTCTATGTTTTTTTTATAAGCCTGTTGTGTCTCACTGCTGGGCAAAGGCCGCACAACAGTATTGGATCGAGAGTTATGGAAGCCTATGTTGATGCCTTATAATTAGTTTGACTAAGGAATTACTGAGAACTAAGTAAATTTGTCTACTTAGCCGAACGTTAGATTCTCCAGTTATATACAGTTTGAGAAATCACTTTTGTTTCTTAGCAAAAAAATATATATATATATATATATTGACAATATTTTGCCAAGGATTTTAAAGTATTGTAGTTTTCCATCATACAATTAATTAAATAAATTTATAAAAATGTCATGGGGGCGCTACTGTGCGCGTATGTAGTCCTCAAGATTCTCTCTCTTTCATCCTAGGGCTCTATGGGCATTCATTCAACCCATATATATCTTCACATTTTATAAGTGTATGTATATAATTCAATATTGAAAACTGTTAAAATTAGTTCTTTTATCTGGAAGAAATTCTACTTATATTCTCACAACCAATAAGCCTACTTTTATGTAAGACTAACGGCACATCCCAGCTTCGCTCAGATATAATCATAATAAATTACTAAACACTCTATATTTGGTTTAAATCACACAAAAATCCGGATGGTAGTTTTTGAGTTTATCACCTTCTTACAGACAGACAAACATGACAGCGGGACTTCTTCTAATAACATGTAAAGTTAGTAAAGGTACCTTTTGGTTTAGCTGCATAATGGTGCCAGAAGCCTGAAGTTGTTGGAACTGAGCTGCGGAGAGCGGCAGAGAGGTCTGTGGCAGGCCACCCGCTGGAGCAATCTACAATACAATTTAGTTATATTCAGTCTAATTTAAATTATTCATTTTTATAACAGAAGCTTATTAGACTGATATGCAAATAAATATCCTTATAAGAAAAAAGTATTTGAGAAAAAGTGTAGTTATAGTTTATACAGCAATATATTTGCAATATCAATCTGCTCCAAACAACTACAATTGCTGTCTTTCTCTCAGTATTGAACAATACTGACAGAAAGACGATCTTGATGGCGAAGTGGTAAAGTTCTTGCCACTGAAATGAGAGGTCCCGGGTTCGATCCCCAGTCAGGTCATGATGGAAAATGATCTTGATCTTTTTCTGATTGGTCCGGGTCTTGGATGTTTATCTATATATGTATTTGTTATAAAATATAGTATTGTGGAGTTAGCATCCCATAACACAAGTCTCGAACTTACTTTGGGGCTGGCTCAATCTGTGTGATTTATCCCGAATATATTTATTTATTTATTGTGACTTTGAAATAAAAAATCTAAGAAACTTTTTGAATTAAAGTATGAAAAATAATCCATTTTATAACAGTACTTACAGAAACAAACGGTTGATGTTGTAAACTGGCGAGACCAGCCTGATTGGAAGTCAAGTCCTGCAATTGCTGGTACGGAATCAACATGGTCTGAGAGCCAGGAACTGTCCATTGCACTGTGTCAGCTCCCTGGATGTACTTTATTTCTTTATCACCTTTATCTGAACTGTACAGAATCTTCTGAGATGCATTCGTGCTTTGCGCTGCACATACAACTGGAGTAGAGGTTGCTGAACTCACAGTAGTTGTGTCTGCTGAACCTAAGCTTGCTTGTGGCAATGTAAAACCGTTTGGCAATATCATTGACATGGAAGACGGAACACCACTCAACCGTAACTGAGTTACATTCACGGGCTGCATGCTTGATAAATCAACTAACTGAGTGCCAAAGTTTGGCTGTTGAATACCCAATGACTGGCCGATTGGTAGAGATGTAAAATTTGTATTTGACACCTGCACACCCGGTTGTACAATTGGAATTAGCTGCCCGTTTTCTTGATTTAAAACATATTGTTGTTGAGGTTGAAGAAGTTGTAAGACAGTTGGCTGACGTACAGTCATTAAAGGCGTGCTTGCGGGTGCTACACTGACTACTGGAGGAATAACTGATTGTGGCGTCGTGATAGTTGATTGGGGAGTCGACATTGACACGGTAGCGATTGGCGGCGGCACAGGGAGCGGCGCCGAAGAAGCGGATGTCGTCGTCAAAGTAGGAGGCGGCACATTCATTGCCGGCGGGGGAGCACCAGCCTGAGCAGCGGTCCATTGCGCTAATTCTGCACGTATAGTCTCTATCAGGTTCTGCGCTAATGATCGTGCAGCCGTCAAAGCCTCGGATCTCGTATGATGCAACGCCAAATGTAAAGGCTCGAATTTATCATTTTTCAACAACGCTACCACCCCTGTCTCTGACCGGATGTATTCTAAATTAGTTCCATTCTGTAATAAAATATAATAACATGAGTGTTGGTTGTTAATGCGAATTGGAAACAATCGGTGAAAAACATTGTACTTACGGGGCCAAGGATTCGGCCTTTTATGTCGAAAGCGGCCGGTGCATTGTCCAAACCTGGACCTATATATACTTTATCTATAAGACCCCCCGACATTATTTTATAGATATTCCTGGATAAGCATTATGTATTTCTAATAATTATTTATTTCACAAAATGCATCTTTTCTAAAACACACGCGCGATGACATTTGCGTTCAAAAATTCACAAACACAACACACTGATCAAACATTTAAATTTAAATTAAAGTGCTTAAATTAAATAACTTTTAAAACAATATAATATATAATCAAAGTATATGCATAAGATATTCATGTGAAATCGAGCAAAATAAATATTTAGATTATAATTATATTGTGCTGAAGTTTTCCGAGAATCGCAAAAAACGTTTTTAAACGGATTCTTTTTTCGTCCTCTTATCCCAGCATCAGTCACGCACGCATGCCACCCTTTTTTTTCCCATTAGGGATTCTAATCTAGTCAAAGGCTAGAAAGAAGCTTTATGACTGCATCATGAATTATTTTTACTTAAAATTAAGACTACTTTTATAACAAATGTACAGTGGACGTAAATTATTTTTCCGTGACTTTCCCCTACAACATACTGCTTCAGTGGCGCCATCGTATTATAATGCCGCCCCGGGCCGGCTACACGCTAAAAAACTTGACGAAAGCCGACTCGAATAAATAAAAATTGCGTCTCATGCAAATGACAGCTTTTATTTGCCTCAATGAATAACTAACAATGTAATTCTAAATGCGCATTTTGGCCAACTGTTCAGCGATAGTGTATAGCCGGCATAACATTGTCGACAAATTTTGGTCATCTCTAATAGTAGGTGCCTAGGTAATGGAAATTATTATTTGAAAAAATATTATTCTTTACCGAAATCTTCTTTTTGGCGGCAGACAGTGTGAAAGGTTACGTTATACCTATGAATATGTATACCTCGCAATACATAAGAGGTTGGACCACGGAGAGACAGCCATATAGAGGTACCTATTTTATGTATTTTGCATCACTTGTGAGTACCGGCTCCAGTATCATCTGTCAATAGTAGTATTTAGTTAATGGAATTTAAATGCATTTAGGGGGTTTTAAACGAAAATAATACACATATTCTATTATAATACATAATATGTATATTCTACAAAACGTGATATGCCATTTCTATACTGTCTGATATACATGAAAAAATATAACATTTTTGTTTTATCTGACACCAATATTTTTTCTGGAATTCTATACATAGATAAATATGTACACAGTTAACATTCGAATGTGAACATTTTAAGCATAATTATTATCTCAAAATTAACTTGATATGTATCGAATAAAATTGTTGAAAGGATCCAAAAGTAAAATGCTCATACTCTTTAAGCTATATAAAAAAAGAAAATAATAATTTGATTCAGTTTAATTTTCAGACAATATTTATATGATATTCTAATATTTGTCATGATATTACACTTATCCATGTTCATGATTTCACAGATCTATTATAGCTACACATGTATACTATATAAGCTCATTAGTAACACAAATAGAATTTCAATACGATAACAATGCCATATTTATACGACTTTAGTCGCTATGCGCTTATTACTAAGCGCTTTAGTAACCGATGATAAACAATATACAAAACAAAACTTGGTGGGGGATTAGTGTTGTATACTAGAATAGATACATACTTAAAATGATTTATAACTTAATATTAATAAAACCGCTTATTCTAAATCACTCCTTACTATACTAAATATAGGACTAGAAGATCAAAAATATGTTATTATGTATTATAACGAGCAAACCAAGGACGGAGTACTCTCCAAGCTCAAATATTCATCTTACAATAAAAAAGGTTATATGTAGTGAAGGATATACAGTACCACTAGTAATATCTTTTAAAGTGCATTATAGAATTACCCTGAATTCAGACAATTAGTACTTAAACTTGATAAGTTAAAAAACTAGGTTACATCAAAATTTAGTTTTAGAATGTCCGCCAAATTTGATTCACATCGATGTTTCGAATGGATCAGGACAAATAAATGACTGCTTTACTGACTGAATTTTAATTAACTATATAAATTTTCAAAATTATAGTTTCTGCATTTTTGAGGTAGACAGACGACTGAATGAAAAAATATGTATTTGTTACAAAAATAGTGTATACTTTTTAATTATATTCCGTCTTTCTTATATTCCGACTTATCCTATCAAGATCCTTTCTCTAATGTTGCAACTCTCCTACTATACTCAAATTACTATATTAATAGAGCTTGGACATTGCAACTTTGGAGCGAGGTTCTTGTATTAACAAACTTATAAGACTGCAATATTTTACAAGAATGGAAATAAAAAAAATTCTCAAATATTAACGTGAAATTCTAAAAATAATTAAGACTTATATTTACAAAACAAAATAAAAAAATTTAGTAAAACAAAACATTATTTTAATATATAAATTTTGACGATAAATTAATCATACTTTGTCGTCATAAGTTCTCTGTCAATAAAATCTATAATAACAATGAACAGCTTGCCTTATATTGTCCAATATTACCCCGTAGGTCCTGGCACCCCATTTTGAACACATTAGTCAATACACTCTGTTACCAGGTCAAGTCTCAAATATTTTAAAAAGCCACTTTTGGCACTTGGTACGATAGCAGTCGAGGCACACACGCACACTAGCGCCACCATATTTTTCAAATTTATTTTTTATAATATATATTTTTTTAGTTTTCGATAATTAAGTATCGTGCAGAAATTGTATGGCATAACAGGGTTTCTGAACTAATTTAACAAAAAATATACTGTATATATTGTACTGTATACGAATTTGATGTGGAAAACATGTTTTAGTATGAATTAAATAACAGGTCATATCGTTACATTTTACTTAGGAAAATAGTATTCTAAGTAAAAATATACTTTAAAATCTTCTGTAGTATGTATTATATATTATGGAGTTATTATAGCTTCATTATATTCATAAAAATATATTTTTACATTTCTTAGAATCTCAGGCTCGTGGGCATTAAAATGTTGATGAACATTATAAAAATTAACAGATAGTCAATCAGATCATAACATACTTTGTATGGATACCCCAAATACATTCACTCTTATTTATTTAACACATTTAGACACGCTATAGCAGTATATTATACAATTTCTGCGTGTCGAGTGTCAGCTAACGTAAGGCGATGATGTCTTAAATATTCTTAAGTAACTTAATAAAAGTCCGCCAACATTAACTTAAACTATAGGATAAAGATTGCAGGATATTTTCTATTAGATGTATAGATATCTAGACTGTATATTTGTCTCCTGTGATAATAATATTAGTACTAGTAATAGTACTAGATTTCAAAAGTTGTCTGCCAAATCAGAACATTATAATAGTCATGTAAGCTACTAAAATAATTTCCAACGATTGAAAACTCGATTAGGGCTGGATTGTCTCGGAAAAAAATATAATATCACCGGCCGAATATTCTTTCATCGAAACCATATACCTCAATCTAACCAGATGGGAAGCAAAGATGAGGTTTACGGTGTTACACACATGTGTTATGTGTGTGTGTGTTATGTGTGTAACACCCTAGACCTCATCTTTGCAAATGATTAATGAAAAAATATATTTTCACTCTAGCCTTGGATAGCGACTTGATTTCGATAGTGGCGGTCCACTATACTTATATATAACCAAATAATATATTTTTCTTTGGCCCTAACATGGCCGAGGCCGAGATTAAACCAATAGATATTAAAAAAAATTGGCCAACAAAACACACCTTAAAAGCAGACATTACTGCAATCGAGCGCATCTAGAACAATAATCATTATTGGCGGCACTGCCGTAATACATACATAGCGGCGCTCTGCAGGGCTTAGGCGACGGCGGACGGTCGTCGTAAAAGGTGGACTTGGATAAGTAAAGTGTGCGGTCGGTGGGGGGCCGCAAGGGCCGGGGGTCGAGGCCACGGGCCACTTCGTGGGCCGCGCGGTCGGCCTCCGCGTAGAACTGAGACCGGCCCGTGCCGTAGCGCGGTTGCGAGGGCTGGCTGGACGGGTGTTCTTTCCTGTTCTTTTCTGCCATGTACCTTTAGGAAAAAAAAATTGTTAACATTATTTATTTTGAGTTAGTTTTGAATATAACTAGCGGCCCGACTTGTCTTCGCTCGGGCAATACCATAATCAATTATAGCGAGTCGTGGCACTACAAAACCGCGGTAAATTTAAAAATAATTTAGTTGTTAACACTGAATATACTACGAAATACCAAATTGATACTTTCATTATTTTATTAAATATACATATGAGTACTTAGATGTTTAACAATCCTTGTACTAAATCTCATTGCAACATTACAACTTTTGCGTAATATTTAGCAGTATAGTCTTAAATTTTTTTTAATCCCAGCATTACCGTAGTTCGTATTTTTGATTTCATCGTCATCTAAACCATCTAGAAAGAATTAGGCATAATTTACTAGAGAATAGTCATATAAAATGAGAAATTAGAAATTAATGGCCGGACACGGCTAAAGTATAAAAATATTTTGCCTGCAGTTGAAACAATTTCAATGTTGCCATGTTATATATAAGATTTTAATAAATACGTTGTGACACGATTGACTAGTCAGCCTCTACACGTAAATCTTCCTCAGTATTACACTATTTATTAAAATATCAATCATAAAAAAAATTAGTTGCGTAGTTTTAACGATAACATACATAAGGATAGCCAGCGGGACGCGACTTTGTTTAGTAAACAAACTCCTGTAGCGATTTTAAGATCTGCATTTGTTAATTGCGGTGAAGTATGTTGCGACGTTTCTTCTTCATCTGCGCTTTGAAAGTCGGCAGTAGACATAGTTTTAAGTATTTTTTTGATATCACTAAGTGATGTATATAATTCCAAACTAATTTTAAGACTTTGTCTTCTTGGCTGGCAACACTGTGTGTCCATTAATTTACAACAATATATATTTATTGGAAATCATGATGTATCGTGAGGTTTCGCCCTATAATAGGACCACTATATTCATGCCAGATTGGTAAATATAAAATGCCACATTGGTAAACTGTGTTCCCAGAGTAAAGACATGCGAGCGGCCGATCATAAAACCATAGCCAATAATTTAGTACTCCTAAGAAAAATTGTTTCTTTGTTCGTTCGTTCGTTCGTTCGTTCGTTCGTTCGTTCGTTCGTTCGTTCGTTCGTTCGTTCGTTCGTTCGTTCGTTCGTTCGTTCGTTCGTTCGTTCGTTCGTTCGTTCGTTCGTTCGTTCGTTCGTTCGTTCGTTCGTTCGTTCGTTCGTTCGTTCGTTCGTTCGTTCGTTCGTTCGTTCGTTCGTTCGTTCGTTCGTTCGTTCGTTCGTTCGTTCGTTCGTTCGTTCGTTCGTTCGTTCGTTCGTTCGTTCGTTCGTTCGTTCGTTCGTTCGTTCGTTCGTTCGTTCGTTCGTTCGTTCGTTCGTTCGTTCGTTCGTTCGTTCGTTCGTTCGTTCGTTTGTTTGTTTGTTTGTTTGTTTGTTTGTGTGTTAGTTCGTTCGTTTGTATGTGGAAAAATTGGTGAATGTAATGAATAATCACCCATTGTAAGCCTCGTTGAGATAATTTTTGACCATCTCCTCCTGCACGGGCGCGCGCGCCGCCAGCACGCGGCAGCACAACGCGGCGCCGCGCGCCTCCGCCGCGCCGCCGCCGCCGCCGCCGCTGCACTTGTTCAGCTTCGCCATCGACCCCAAGTTCTTCTTTATCTTGCTGCTCATCGATCTGAGCGAGGAATTTATTTATTTATTTCTTTATTTCGGACAAACAGTTAAAATCAAATCAAAATCAAATAATTTATTCCGAAATTAGGCCTTCACAGGCACGTTTTCACGTCATATTCTAAATAAAATGATATTTACAACAAAGCTACGAACTACTAGCATTTCGATACAAGATGTAGTTAGTATTACTTATTACGAAACTATGTCAGTTTTAAATAAACAATATTTACAATTAGCTAAATCTAGATATAGTTTTACCTACCCCATACAGTAATATAGAATTTACAGAATAGTAATAAATACTATTTGATCTATGATAATTTGATTTATAACCAAACCACCATGAATAAATAAATAACATTTTAAAAAGCGTATAGCGCCATCTAGTTACCAAGTTACACACTACGAAAAGAACAACGTCATTGTCTCACTTCTTTAGGCCAATTCCCAACTTTTTATGAAGACATCAAGAAGCGCAGGAAAATAACATAACGTAGAAAAAAAATATAATTTTTATTATTTAAAATGTTCACCTGCCAATACTGCCAAACTGTTTCGCCACAGAATTAAGTTGCTTCGTGCTCTTAGTTGACAGAGCGTCCAGGGACCTTCTCAATTCTTCAGGCGGTTGGTTTTGTGATAAACATTCCACTCGCTCCAGGTCTAAATAGGCAGCCATCATTGTGGACCTCTGGAACTCGTCCGGGAGGAGGTTGTTTATGGTTTTCTGGTCCGGCTCGACGTCCCAGCGGAAGTCTTCGCCGGGGTCGACGCTAAATCTGAAACGAGGGAGAATTTTATTAAGTAATATTTTTGATTTTTCGAAAAATAAGAACGAAAAAAGGAACCTACACAATTAATTATTAATAATCTCTGGTCTGAATAAATATATATTTTATATTTTTTAAATATTAGCGGGCTCATAAAATGAGTGAAAAAGTTACAAGGGCAAGTGAAAATGCGACTACGATTTTTGTAAAAAAAAAAATAAAATAAAAATGTTACAAATACTTCACATTACTTTGTTGGAATTTGGAACGTATCTTAGATTACGAGGTAAAAAGCTATAACTAACCCGAATAAGTCCTGACGGGATTCACATATGGCTCCTAGTACTGTTCTTGTAAATGCACCCTAACATTATTTATTTTGGTACCAAAACTGAGAAGTGTCCATCTTATACCAATAAAATGGTTTTACTATAATGTTTTCATGCTAATTTAAACTCTAACCTGATAGGCATATGGTTGCCAGTTTCTTCTTCCAAAGGCACCCTAGCGCCATCTGTCGGTAGCGGCTCGCAGGGGACTAACGCTGAAAAGTGGCCCGCATCGTAGGCCAATAAGATCGGCGTTTTACTGCACAGTTCTGGTGCCAATTCGAGCGGAAGGTAGATGCCACCGAACGGTATTGGCGCTATGGGATCGCCGCGGAAGTCCTGAAAAGGTACAACCTTTTATAGATATAAATAGACATTTTACTATAATTAAATAAAAAATAAACAGAATGATGATAATAGTCTCTAAGCTGATATCTTGCCTTGGGTACTGTAGACCATCTTCCATTCTTATATCAAAATCTATAGTATGATACACTATTGGATCGGTCAGCAAAGACTATCACAGGTGACGACCTGTGACGTTATGACATGGGCTAAGGCAAACACATGCAGCTGTTCCAATCCACCATAATGTGGTGCAGCCGTTGGTTGGTGCCTTGGCCTGGGTTCCGCTGGAGGAGCCGCTACTGCCTCTATGTACCTCCCATTATTCAGATGACTTCTAAGATCAGAACCTACAGATATAGGTCTTACCCTCAGCGCTCGGTCAGCGAAGACTATCACTGGCCGTCTCATAACATGGGCCAAGGCAAACACATGTAGCTGTTCCAATCCAGCATAATGTGGTGCCGCCGTTGGCTGGTGCCTCGGCCTGGGTTCCGCTGAAGCTGCCGCGACGGCGTCTTGCCACTCTCGCTCCCACTCGGCCTCGGAGGGGGTGAGGCCTGCGCTGCGGAGCGCGAAGCTCTCTGACCAGCGCCAGCGGCGTTTTATCGCATCTGTGGAGACGCGATCAATCAATATGCAGTCCTATAGTGACGGCATCTAAACTATGAACTTATAAGCTCATAAGGAAAATATGAATTTTTAAACATTTCTGAACGTGTGTAGAATCAATACGGTCTATTGATTCCACACAAATTCAGAATAATACTAATATTTCAAGAGTAGTCCGATGTCTGTCACGTTTTCAAGTCTAAATCGCTGATCCGATTTTGATGATATATAGTCAATAACATGAGGTCAAACATGGCTACCACTGGCTGAGTTGTGGGGAACAGCTGGTCCTCAATAAGTACTTATTGGCTTAGTAGTAAAAAATACAACTACCAAAAGTAATGAGTTGATCTCATAATTAGTTTAAGGCCAGATTTCCAAGTAATAACACTGCCATTTCACGCATCCGTATTTTGTACACTTACTTGTAAGTTTATCACCTCCTTCTCCAGACAACAACGCCTGAACCTTCGTTCTCAACGCGAGCAATCTGTCATGGAAGCCATACGCCGCCAGCGAAGCGGCGTGTGGAAGACAATTGCCGTCACCAGAGGTCGCCAGCGGCAACAATCTGGGAGCGCCCGGGACGCGCCCGTGCCGCCACCAATTTAATATATTGGCTGATTCTAATGTGACTAGTGTGGCTGTTTCTAAGAGGTCCTTCTCGATGAATGTTCTGGAAAGAGGGATGTATCGTTATAATCATCATCTGTATAATTTCGGCCGTAACAAGTCCACTGCTGAGCATACGCGTTTTTGACTACCACAATCTATACTATTATTATAAAGAGGTAAGCGTTTGTGAGTTTGTTGTATGTTTGAGTCGGGTAATCTCCGAAACTATCGAAAAGATTTCACCATTATAAAGGTAAATTATCCAAGATTGCTATAGGCTATATTTTATCTCAAAATACGCACGGGACCGAAGCCCCGGGCAACATCTAGTAATCGATATATCGCAATTCATCGGACGGAATACTTGAGGAATGGCATGAAAAGAGTGGGGTAGTGGTAGTAAAATACTCCCATTACAAGCAACAGTTGCTTATTAATAAATTGAACCTATTGAACCAGTATAAAAGAACCAATCTTTTATATTACACGGGGGGCTTACTTCTGTTCACCTATATTCGACCGAATATCAATTTGAAATATTTTTTTTTCAGTGGATATGTTTGATAAGTATGTTGCATTTGCCTGTCAACAAAATCAACTATCTACGACACTTACCTCACATTATTTTCTTGGTTCATAGATCAATTTTAACACGTAAAAATAAATGGGACGATTAATTTCATTTCTGGAAGGGGAATCCCGTGGAAATAAAACACGGAAATAATCAAGATTGTAATGTCACCAAAAGAATTCCCTACTCGCCTATGAATCCTTCATAATAAACAATTCAGTGCTTACAAACAAAGGGTGAACATAGAGAAGCTATTTTATTTAGGTAGAGCACGCGCACTAGGTACCTAAATAAAAACGCTGACCAACGAAATTGGAATGGCGAAGTTATAAGTTAAAATAATAAGGTTTATCAGCCTTAGTAAGCCACTAAGTTGTTCTTAAAAAAAAAACTTTATTTTCCTTAAAATAATCTTTATTAGGTACTTTAACATCAAAAGATATTCTTATTGGCTCCAGTTTAACAAATACGTTTGACTCCTAACGTACCTATTTACGTACACGGCAGTGTATTTACTTAATTATACGGTTCTTAAATAATGCAGTACCACGGTACTGTACCAACAAATAGGCTATTATAAGGATATACGCACATGTAACAGAGGGAGATAATTATTGCAGAAGAAGACAGCGAATTTACCGCGCCACAGAGCAGCGTGTAGAAACGCGAAACATAATCTATTTTTCCTTTATTTTGCATATTTGATATGAACATTTCTACAATATAGATTATTAATTTTGTTTACTTCAATACAACTAGTCAGGCATTACACCTGTTGAGTCCGCATGGATAGAATCGTTCATTTCTGTGCTATACAAATTCAACGCGGTAGTCTGAAAACTACCGAAAGAAGTTATTCATCGGGGTGATATTCTAACAGGTCCTCCATCTGAGAACTAATATACAGCGATGTGTAACAATAACACAAAAACATACTATGATTCGCGCGCTCTATATTCAATTCACCCTGAACTTTCTAACGCGAATATAGGTTCGTGTGTAAAGCACATAAAGCTGCAATTGAGGGTAAACAAAACAGTGACTTGTACGGGTTCAAAGTCGGTCGTGGCGTGTGGACTGTCGCTCTGGCTCGAAGCCAACATAACGAAGCTGCTATGTCTGTAATACTATAACGATTCGATAGTTAAAAATTGCGCTAAATAAAATAAATAAAATGCGTTTATTTCAGACATAGCCCATACTGTTAGTAATACAAAAACTTAAATTCTGTGTTAGTAAACATACATACTAATGTTATAAATGTAAAAGAGTTTGTTTGTTGTCTTTCACGTGTAAACTGAGTAACTGACTGTGGAGATTTTTGGTGCGGAGATAGATGGAGAGCTGGAGTGTCGTAGGCTACTTTTTGCCATGGACGAAGCCGCGAAACAGCTAGTAATTGTACATACAGAAAATTGAAGATACTACAAATTATAAGTTATTGTGTACTATTTAGAGGGCGGCCTACCTGCTCACTAGCGCCAAAATCACATCAACATTGTTACCATAATCTCTTGTGGTATCTAAGTTTTCGCTTCTTAACCAATTCCCGATCAATTCCCGATCAATTCCCAATCAATCAATTCCCGCGTAGCCCGATTTGTAGCGATCCAATTGTTGTTCAATAGTTTTCATTCAATTTATCTCCAGGATCGAAGCGTTATTTAAAATCTATATAAGGACATAATTTACGTGGCATTAAATTATTAATGTGGGGAGAAAAAAAGCAGAGTAGATAGATATTTCATCACGAAATAGTAATGTTAACTTGTAATCTCGTAATAAAACAGAATGCCATCGAGTGTTCGCAATTATTGATAAGAGAATACCACGATAACGCTGATTCACTCAGGAATGTATCGCGTTAGGTATATTTATTTTTTCAGATCTAGCGATAGAAGACATCTGAATGATGATTCAAAGGTGCATTGAGCTAAAAGTAAAAGGACTACGTGGCGGGAACAATTGTTCCGGAGGGAACTCAATCTGCATTTATTTATGTAAAGTGGAACGTACACAACATAACAGGGAAAATATAAAACTTAAACATAAAAAACTGATGTAAGTACAAGGGTACTACTCAATTCTGACGATCTCGGTGGCGCAGTGATAAAGTGCTTGCCTCTGAACCGAAAATATAATATTATCGTTGAGTTAGTATCCCATCACACAAGTCTCGAACTTACTTTGGGGCTAGCTGAGTCTGTGTGATTTGTCCTAATATATTTATTTTATTTATTTTTATAGAAATTTCTTTCTATTATCTGTATTTTTCTCTATAGATTTTTATCTGTGTGATTTTTTCCTATAATATTTTTTATTTACTTTACAATTTACACACTTTACTTCAGATGACATAGAATAGAAGTGATATATACTATTTTGATTGTTAAATTATCTATTCAGAAAGGAGACAAGTGTATAAGTCAGGGTTCTAGCGGACAGCAAGAAAATATGTTTTTTTTAAACTTGATAAATGTGGCTTATGGCTTTATCTACAAAATAACGAAAATGGAATATAAACAAATATTTTTTGTTCACAAGAAATGGAAACATCTTTCGTCAAATTAGTCACTTTACATCTTCAGATAAATACGTAAGGACTCCTGCAAATGGCTGCAATGCGTCACGTTTATTTTTTACATAGCTATATTTAGTATGGTAAATAATAATGACGCGTTGTCAACAGATATATGCGTTGGGAGTACAATTATGTATTTCTGTTAGAATATATGAAAATATCCTTTGAGCTATAAGGCAATGATACGATATTACATGAGATTGTATGTAACCTAGTTAACTAAAATGGAAATACCAAAGAGTTATACTATCGACTGCACCAAAAACACGAAAGAAATCTTAACTGATTAAAATATCAATTATTTTAAGGTAAGTATTTTAAAACTAGATCTGGAGGATAGACACCAATGCGCGAAAAATACTCAAAATAAACGAATGCAATAGTAGTACATATCATGACCTAAACCGATCGATCTTTGTTGTCTACAGTAAATGCTGGGACTAAATATGGAGATAAAAGTCTCCCTATTCAACATGTACCGAGCAGCGACTGCGCCAAATCCATGCTAATATTATAAATGCGAAAGTCTGTCTGTCACGTTTTCTCGGCTAAACTGCTAGGCCGATTTTGATGAAATTTAGAATAGACATAGCTAATAATCCAAAGTCAAACATGGGCTACCGCAGGCGGAGGTGCAGGCAACAACTAGGAAAAATATACAGCTAAAAATGCGAAAATAAGGATGTTTACCTAAAATCCGGCGGATACACAGATATATCTGGTAGTAGTAGTATGTGATCTGAACTGAGGGTGTTGAGATCTGGCTCTGTGTTGCTCCGAAGGGCCCAGACAAGCCCTTCGTTGTCTGTGGCGCGGGATATGCCGCGGGAGAGCTTGCGACCTGGGGATAAGATTGTAAAATTATATTTTGTAGACTAATATAACTATCATATGCTCTGTATAAGAGAAGAGAGAGGAAAGTCCTTTATAGACAAATATTAAACAGTAACGTTGCAATAAAAGTCATTTGGAATAGTCAGTCTTTTGTCTGCTGATAGTATCATTTCATATAACCAGTGCCTTTGTAGTTTGTACTTACTGTTTTATTTGGGTTAAGGATTGAAGATTTTTTCTATTTTACTTCATGTGAAGATGTAAAAGTCAGGTTACAGTAAGAAAAAGGAAATATTTAAATTACTAAATTGCATAGTAGTTGTACTATTGTAAACTTTTTGGGCATTAGTCGTTAGTTTATGCATTTGAGAAGATATTTTTAGGTTCGTCTTCATATACATTCAAAAAGGGGTTTTTAGGTTCGTCTTCATATACATTCAAAAAGGGGTTTTTAGGTTCGTCTTCATATACATGTATGACCTGGCGATTGGTCGTGTTGTCTAATTGGTGTTTTGACATTTTCTATATTTGATGTTTTTCATTCAATATGTAAAATAGAGAATTAATTATATTAAAAGCATATAAAAACGGAGGCTACTGAATATAAATGAAACAGTCGTTTTCCAGAGGTCAATGTCTGCCCTTGGCTATAAGCAGGTGATAGGTCAAACACTGAAAGAGTTTTGTTTAAATCAACTATCACGCCCTTCACAATACATAACGCTACATTCAACCTTAATACAAAAGCATTAAGGTGTGAAACGCAATTCGTCATTGAGGCAAATCGGGTACGTTGACCAATAGCGTGATAATTGATGTATGTATGTAATTATCATACCGTCTGCACGTGTGTCATCATTGTAATGTAAAACGAGTGAATCTAGATAGACTAAATTTGTTTCATTAGAAAAATACAAATATAATTTATTTTTACTTTTAAATGCTTTATCATAGTAGACTGGGAATAGGCAGCACTACGAATTCCTCTTCAGTATGATAACTCTCTCTTTCTCTCTCATGTGAGCGTTCTTGACTGTTAAGCGTCGGAACCCAGGGTTTTTTTTCTACTTTTACTACTCCACTTCGCACGATCTTCGACAAGAGTTGTCAGACCATTATCACACATATCATCCTTGTCGACATGACTCGACTCTTCAAGACATGACGTAATTTAGATTTATTTTTCATATATTGTTCGGTCCAATTTCGGTGCCTTGTTTGCGGCCAGTTATACCCATGTTAATGGAACGTGAAGAGAAAAAAAACCAGGCGCGGTGTAGGTACTTACATTCAGGTGCCGGTGTGAGTACCAAGTTGGAAGGTGCGGAGTACTGCATGTTTAAGTCCAAGCTGCTTACAGACGGAGCGATGACGTCACCGCCCGCGCGTGGTCGGAGCGGCGCACTATGTCGATCTGAAAAAAAAACGCACGTAATATTTGAAAAAGAACTGGAGAGACATTTTTAAAACAACAGTCACATGAGGGCTTTAGACAAATTAAATATTTTCTTGTCGAAGTTCCCACAGAGACTTCAATGACTTGATCAGAAGCTGCTACTGAATATAGGTTAGGGCACTCCGGACAGGCAAACTGATGGACCTTACCGATTGCGGGCGGATACCGGGCAACGGCATGTGAAGTTATATCTTCATGTATACAATAGTACACGGTAATCGAGGCTAATCATCACGATTAGCCCACAGACTGAGTTATTCCTCATGCCTGGAGGAGGATCGATGGTTCATGAGGCACGGAGTATATCGATAAAAGTAGACAAAGACAAATTAGTCAATCAATCGACTAAGTCGATTTAAAATCGAGTGTACTCAACAACGAAAATTTTAACAAGCATTCTTCTTCTTAGCGTGTCGACTCGTATAAATTTGTGGGGACAAATAGACGCCACTGATACGGCCACAGACCGTTTAAATGGTCTGTGGTTACGGCATTATCATTATTCTAATATTCATAGATGTAGGTCGCTTGTATGTATTGCTTGACCAATAAAGTTACTGGCCACTCATAAGTTGATTAGTTCGACCAAGTTTTTACTTTTTTCTCTACGACATTTTACTTTTGTTTAATTGCGATTTTGGACCTTTTAACTCTTTTAACTCTATTCCATCAGCCGTCTATTACGAAAAGCAATATAGACGTTATTTGTATAACAGAGGTAAGTAATAAGCTTGACTCTTATGCGTGACTGAATAACTGACAAAAATTATTTAAATAAATAAATATACTAGGACAAATTCCACAAATTGAGCTAGCCCCAAAGTAAGTTCGAGACTTGTGTTATGGGATACTAACTCAACGATACTATATTTTATAATAAATACATATATAGATGAACATCCAAGACCCGGGCCAATTAGAAAAAGATCATTTTCCATCATGACCCGACCGGGGATCGAACCCGGGACCTCTCGGTTCAGTGGCAAGAATCTTACCACTGCGCCACCGAGGTCGTCAAATAAGACGAAAAAAAGTAAACCACGTACCTATATCAATTTCAACGCACGCAACATTAGTTTCGTAGGCAGTGAATCACCAAGTATTTTCATATGATATTTTTAAAACCAAAACGTCTGCCTTTTGTTTTGTTATCATGAGTAACGATATGAAAGTGTGTCTTTAAACAGCGTATCAAATTATAATGGACCGTTTCATTACGTGTGTAAACAGAAAACACGAAAAGTGTGTACGTGAAACATTTGCTTCGTAATGAAATACGCTTTACATGTTAACATTAACTTTATAGCTTTTATCCGCGGTTTCGCCGGTATCTATCTATACTAATATTATAAAGAGGTAAGCGTGTGAGTTTGTATGTTTGAGGCGGGTAATCTCCGAAACTACAGAACCGATTTCAAAAATTGTTTCACCATTACAAAGATGCATCATCTAAGATTGCTATAGGCTATACTTTATCTCAAAAATCCCACGGGAGCGAAGCCCCGGGCAACATCTAGTTTTAATATAATAATCATCCGTCCAATTCATCTAGACAGTTTAACATGACGAATATGACAATACTGTTAAAAATATATCATTCCGACCAAATCTACTTTGACACACATTATATGAACATGGAGAGCCCCTATATGGGCGGACGGGCACGCATCAAAATCCGTTACTCCAAAACAATGGTAGTGGCTGCCAGTTCCACCCAGATCCTAAAAGCAGATACCACATCTCAATACCACAAGGTAGCGTTCTCGGGTGTTTATTGTTCCTCGTATATATAAACGATCTTCCAAAAATAATCAAAGAGCACTGTGTCCTATTTGCCGATGATGTTTCGATCCTAACATCTGCTCAAGATAATACAAATCTACACGAACAACTTATTAACATTCTTACAAAAACGTCAAACTGGTTGAATGAGCACAACTTAGAAATAAATTATTTGAAAACAAAATTAATGGTCTTCCATCCATACCAAAAACAATCATTAAATGTTAAAATAAGTTTCAATGGGATGAACTTGGAGGTAGTAAATGAATTTACTCTTCTGGGTTTAAACATAGATAGCCATATAAACTGGAAGTCGCATATCCAAAAGCTATGTGCTAAACTATCTAAGTTCGCGTATGCTCTCAGAGAGGTAAAAAAATCCACTGACGCTGAAACGGCAATTATCACGTACTACGCCTATGCCTACTCATGGCTTAGTTATGGTACATTTTTGTGGGGCAACGGAACCGACTGTGATAGAATATTTACCCTACAAAAGAAACTTGTGCGCATAATTACAAATACACAACAAACGGACAGCTGCAAACCTTATTTTAAAAAGCACAAACTCCTAACTCTGCCGTGTATATACATCCTACAAGCATGCAAATTTACCCGAAAATATCCCGAGTTTTTCAAATCGCGGAAAGATATGGTAACCAAATACACACTCAGACATCAAAATAAGTTGCAGCTGCCTATTTCACGCCTCCGACTCCACTCAACTAGCCCCCTAGTAATGTCTATAAAAATCTATAATCAACTCCCAAACGCCGTTAGAGAAATAGAAAATATCAAAACGTTTTTACAAAAAGTTAAGGAAATCTTGATTAATAAATGTTATTACACAATTAATGAATATTTAGAAGATAAATTTACACAATAAAAATTAATTCAAATAATTAAAATACTTACTTGAGGATGAACTTTTGACATTAATTTTATTAATATTATTATTATTATTTGTATTTTTATATTTCACTCAAAATTAATTTTGAGGAGTTTTATTGGATACGCGAGCTCGTGGCCAAACGTAACCAATTGAAAAGAAGAAAGAAATTAAGAGTCTGAAGAAAGAAATTTGCGAACTATACGACAAGTGTTTAGTATAACTGCTTTTTGTAGTAGGGTGAAAGTTAATGGATGTATATCTAATATATTGAGACTAGTGTGTAAGGATGTGGGTATGACACCAGTGGACGAAATTATTATAGGGATAGTTTTAACGATTCCTGCACGCCATTGTGTTTTAATTTCTATTGCTAAATCAGTATATTTGGTCAACTTATCTGTATACGTGGAGCTGAGGTTGTGGGTGTTAGGAACGGCTATATCAATCAGATAAACTGTTTTGTTTCGTTTGTCGTGTAATGTTATGTCTGGTCTATTATGATGAATAGTTTTATCTGTTATTATAGTTCTATCCCAATACAATTTATAGTTAGGGGAATCCAAAACAGTTTGAGGTGAATATTTGTAATACGCAGTTTTATCCTTTATTAAATCGTATTTACTTGCGAGATACTGGTGAATAATGGCCGCAACCTGGTCGTGTCGGTGTTTATAATCCGTTTGTGTTATTGATCTACATGCTCCTGTTATGTGTTGGATGGTTTCCGGACTACTGTGGCAATGACGGCAGTTATCATTTTGGGTGTCTTTAATTATGTGCTTCCTATAGTTTTTAGTATCTATGATTTGGTCTTGTATAGCCAACATAAAACCCTCCGTCTCTGGGAACAACTCTCCTCGCTTGAGCCAGGCGTTTGACGCAGCCTTGTCAACATTAGGGTTCATCAAATCGAGGCGATGTCGGCCATGCAGAGATTTTTGGGTCCAAGTATCTATTTTCTGTTGTGTTGTGGTGATTATTTCCTTCTTTTGTGGAGACGAGTCTTTCAAATTAAGGGGTGTCAGTCTGTTGTCAGCTTGTATAATTGACGTTATTAAAGGTGATGTTTGTGTATTGTGATAAAAGAACGACCGTAGAGCTGTTATTTGTTTATTATGAAGGTTTTGTATGTCAATAATCCCTCTCCCACCTTCATATTTGGGTAGTGTTAATCTTTGGATACAAGATCTTGGGTGATGTTTCCGGTATTTAGTTAAAAGGGTGTTAATATTCCGTTGTAGGTTCTTCAAATCACTTTGAGACCAGTTAATGATACCAAAGGAGTACGTTAGTATGGGGATAGCAAATGTGTTTATAGCTTTTATTGTATTACGGGCATTTAAATGGGTATTGAAAATTTTATGGAGTCTAGACTGAAAATCACTCGTTAACTTAAATTTGGTTTCTTTTTGGTGAATTTGTTGTGTTTGTTGGTAGCCAAGATATTTGTATCCTACGGTTTGGTCAACTGGGTCTATTTGTTCTTTATTTTGTAGTATGTAAGTATTGTGTTCTATTTTTCCTTTGTATACTGATTGAATTTTGCATTTATCAATTCCAAATTCCATTCGGATATCTGATGAGAATGTTTCTGTTATATGTGCTAAAGTATGTATATCGTCTAATGAACTGGCAAATAGCTTAATGTCGTCCATGTACATTAAATGAGACAAGGTATGATTGACGTTACTGGATTTTATCTCAAAACCTTTATTACTATCCTTAAGGAGGTTGGAGAGTGGGTTTAAGGCCAGGCAGAACCAAAGTGGACTTAGTGCGTCACCTTGAAATATTCCTCTACGTATATTGATAGGTTCAGTCTCAATGGTTATGTTATTATTAGTAAGTACTAGTTTCGTATTCCAGTGTTGCATTATGGATTTCAAAAAGTTGATAACGATAGGATGTATTTTGTAATGTTTAAGAATATAAACTAGCCATGTGTGAGGTACCGTGTCATATGCCTTTTTATAGTCAATAAACATAGAGTAAATACTTCGTTTTCTGGTTAATGCTTGTTTAGTTGCAACGGCATCTATAATTAACTGTTCTTTGCAGCCTCGGCTACCTCTACAACATCCCTTCTGCTCTTCTGAAAGAATATTATTATTTCGGATGTGTGTATAAATGATTTCATTAATACATGATGTAATTATTTTATAAAGAGTCTGTAAACAAGTTATTGGACGATATTTTGCTGGGTTTGTTGGGTCTGTTGCATCTTTAGGTAGCATGTAGGTAATACCTTGGGTCAAATATAATGGTATAGAATCTGGTGATTGTATAAATTGGTTAATATGTGTTAGTAAGAATGGATGTATGAAAGTAAGTTTTTTATACCAGTAGTTATGTATTTTATCGGTTCCAGTAGCTTTCCAATTGTGTGTTTTAGAAATAACCAATTTCAAGGTCTCTATAGGGATATTTTCAAATTCCATGTCTTGTGAAGTTATAGTGTGTTCCTTGTCTTTTTCTATCCAACTATTGTCTTTATGTTCGACCGGGTTTGCCCAGATTTTTGACCAAAATGAGTGAAGTGCTTCTGGTTGGGGGGTCTTCTTGGTCACACTGGTTTGTGGTTGTGAAAGTAACCTGTAGAAGCTCTTTTCGTTTGTTGTGAATTGTTTATTCTGTTGTTTTCTTATTGTTGTCTGTCTGTACCTTCGTAATCGACTAGCTGCTGTATTAATTTTTTGCTTAATGGTATCTAAGAAGTGGGATAATTCTGTGTTCTGATTTTCGTGTTGTGAATGTATAAGATGATCTCGTTTTATTTTTTCTATGTGTTTTTGAAGTTCCCAGCCACGGTTTCCGTTAATATATTCTGTCAATCTTCCTGCTTTAACCCTGAGATCTTTAATTTTTCCTTCTAATCGTTTTTCCCATTTCGGTTTATTATGCTCTAATTTTCGTTTAAATGATGTGTCACTTATTTTTGAACCATTAAGTTTTGCTGAAGTATATGCTGCTGAATAAATAGCAGTCTGCAGTGTTAGAAAATCCGATTCAGTAGTTATATATTTGGGAAGTATATTATTGTTTAGTATTGATACTATAGCTGCAAATTTTTTGGAGGGTCTCTGTTTAGGAATTTGTGGTCGATCTAAGGGATCAGTTTCTATATACTTGTCAAATACAGTTTTAAAAGTTTCATCTAGCAGAGCTTCGGATTCTGATGGCATGTAATAGTTTATTTCTAATGTGTTATGTAACTGGTTTTCTTGTGTAGAGTTTATTAAATGTTCTCTTTGCTCATCATGGGTTGAGATAGAAGTGTTATGAAATAAAGATGGTAGTGTATTAGTCAAGACATTATCATTTGTGTGGAAAGTTGTATGTGAGTTGTGTAGTACAACATCGCGAGCTACTTTATCTCTAATTTCTTGTAATTTCTCATCACTTAAAAGTTTGTTCTTCACTATTACTCTTCGTTGGTCAGCTATTCTTTGTTCCGACACGTGACTAATTTCTGGGTGCTTTGCTATAACTGTTCGGTGTAAACATTGCCTATAACCCGTGATATTTGTTTCGAGCTCAGTTATTGTATAATACGTAGTCATGATGGTTTCATTTACTTCATCTGGCCATCTCATTCGTTGGCTTTCAGTTTGTGATGTAGTTGGTGGCGGGTGTGAGGTGCTGGGTTGTGTATTTGTTAAGTATTGTTCGACTTCGTGGCGTATTTCATTAATTCTCTCATCCGATAATAGCTTTGTACGCGTTATTGCTCTACGTTGATCTCCAACACGCTGTCTACTAACTTGAAACTCTGGAAATTGTTGGCTAAATTTTTCGTATAATGCTGGTAAGTAGTTGCGTTTATTGGTAGTTTCCAAAGAAGTAATAGTTAGATAAGTACGCATTATGAATTCATTCATATCATTGGTCCATTTTTTGCGTATTCGAGGACCAGCTGTGGCGGGTGCAGGTGAATTGGCCAGAGTAGCCTCCCGCACAACATTCCAGCTGGGTTGAAGAGATGACATAGAATTAAGTGAAGTTGGCGAAGGAAGTTCTCTACTCAAATAAGATGGTGGCGAAGAAGGAAGAGATGGAAAAAGAGATGAAGGTGATGAAGGAGACGATTGTGGATGAGTATCGGCTGTAGTCAATTGTTCGAGGGGAGCCCGCCTGCTCAGCCCCCCGTCGCCAATGGTTCGCATACTGTGGCACTCAGCATCGGCTCCAAGTGCGCCCCGGCGACCCCCGGGCAGCGGCCGCAAATTATACTTCTTCTTATTACTGTTCTCCATATTTATAAATGGGTAAAGGTGGATAGTAGGAGAGGAAAGTTGGGTTCGTTGGTTAGGAAATGGCATTGGCTTTGATGACATTATTATTATTATTGACTTATCAAAAATGTATGACTGATAATAGATTATGCCTAAAGATGAAACATGAAGTAATTTATACTTATCAAAAATGATTAAATTTAATAGATAAAATTTATTCATGTTAATAATGTCACTTTACACTGACAAAGGTTCTCCAACATCGACAAATGTGGCCCTTCTCCCATTGCAGCGCCCGTCAGGGTCCTTAATTGCTACTATTTTTATAATGAAGACCTGTATTTGACATTAAGGAAGCAATAAACAATTTGAATTTGAATTTGAATTTGCAGTAAGTCACGCACGATTCGGCCCGAACAATTTGTGACCTCGGATACATTACGGCTGCCTCTTCATTAGATTGTGCAATGATCTCAGAGAACAGGGAAATAGAAGATTAGTGAATTCAATTTGAATGTAATCCGGCAGTTCAGTTTGATGCTCAAGGATAAATTTATGTATTCAATCGTCGGAAACGAAAATTTTTGTGGTCATAACGTAATGAACGTGCGAAATGGGGAAGAAGAGTAAGAAAACCCGTCTTTGAGTCCTGGGTTTTATGGCCAATGAAGAAACCAGGAAAGTGAAAGAGAAAGATACGTATTCCTACCTTCCCAGGGGCTCATTGTGATACAATGGTTTCAGAACATAAAACCGGAAGACCAAAATCAAGTAATGTTTTGAAACATAAACATGTTATGAGAGATTTACTTCAACTTTCATGTCATTGTTTGCTTATACTGATATAATATATTTAAATTAAGCGTCATCAAATAACAAAATACACGATTGGCTTAATTTCAACATTCTTATCGAGTGATTTATTAGAAAGAGAGATTTTAACATTAATACGATATAGGATAACAGTTTGAAATCTCCAAAAAATTGTTATGTAGGATTGGGCATGGATATTTTCTATGTAACTGTTTACAAAATCCAGGTTGAATCTAGGCAGAAAACGACGACGGAGCTACAAATACACAGCTGACGTTTAGTAAAGATCGTAAAGATTAAAATAATTGCAATTACGTTTTATACAAACACAACACAGTTTTAAATACAAGGAAACACGCACACAATACCTGTGTGCGTGTTTCAATGATTTGATGGTTCTGTAGTCAGTGAAAAGTACGCGTTTAAAGTAATTCTAACAAAATTCATAGAACGTATAGCTTCCAACCAATACCATCAAAAGCGAAGTCATCGACGACATCAATTTCCGGAGAATCAGTCCAATGAATATTATAAATGCAAAAGGAAGTTTGTTATTCCTTCACACTTTATATACTCGAAATAATTTTCTGGAATGAAACGAATGAAACCTTTCATACCGCAAAAAGTACTTCTCATTGGAAATTCAGGGGAAGCCTTGGGTAAAAGCTAGTGCAAAATACTTTAAGATTTCCTGGATTACAATCAATTGATCTAGATAAATGAGCAGACTTTCAACACTGTTGGAATTACGTTTTTACCCGTCGCACCCAGAGTGGAGATTCAGTATATCTTTTATGCAATAATTTTAGCTATTTGTGTTTGTGGTCCAGGGACAAACTCTAGAGGCAATGCCTGGTTAGAAATCCGTTCCACATACAATTGACCAAACTCAACCACGGATTAGCAATACTGATAACAATGGGAGCGGTGGAGCACGGCGCTCAATGCTATTGACAATGGCGATACGGCATAATGTGGTGAACGCAGAGATGGGTTTACGCCCACTATTTTCCCAGTATCTTCTCAAATAGTCCGGCGCAAACGCATCTTCTAGTTGGGTTTATGCCCGCCTTTTCGGAGTAAAGCCATTTATGGGGCGCATTGTACAGTTGTTTCGACATTGGGCTGGAATTGGGAAGGACGTTCCTAATTCGGCGTTTGCATTTCAAATGACTGATGCCCCAACACAAGCCGTTTGGTTAATTTGAGAATTTGCTACATCTTACATCTTGCTCTGACCTCTGGGCTTCATAATGACTAGTGTTACAGATGCTCATCATTCCCAAGGATCGAACTTCAAAATTCAAAACCCTTAAAGGGTTTACGATTTACACTGGCCCCGGGCTTGACGGCTTCAGAACCCCGAACGAAACGGAGAACATGCAGAAATGACAATTAGAGATACAGAAGCTCATACAGATATTAGTGCAGCTCATGTGCAGTTATTAAAAATGTATTATGAAAATTACGATAAATCATTTACATGTTGTAAAACATTAAAAAGTGAAAGATCAGAGTCGACTAAAGATATAATTGAAGCGGTTGACATAGTTTTAACTCTATTGTTTCTGTATCGTATCAACAAGTTGTTATAATTTCAGGATTTAATGGAAGAAACATGTGAATGATGATAAAACTAATAAAAACAACAGATTATGACTATTCTCAACGATAGTCAAATCTACAAAAGTGCTTTAGCAATAGATCTTTTAGCAATAGACCTTCAATTTCAATCCAGTTACTAGTGTAAAAATTATAGCGTACATTTCTTTTGATGTGGTAGATAAATTAGGCAACACACGACTTCCTTGTGGCATGCAACAAGCGGTGCGCAAAGCCGGAAAATTCTAGACGTTGGTAGTTTGGCAGCATTAGCTTATTAGATCACGCTTGGCTATTCTTGGACTGGTCTCAGATTAATACAAAATCGACGTGGACACGTGGGTTTTGATCTTTATAAGTGGGTCATTCTCATGAGATTCATCGTAGATGTCTGTTTCGAAACAGAATGAAATGGTTCTTACACTGAAATTACTTATTTACATACAACTAACTAAAACATACGAGTATTCTACTCGGTTCCCGCTCGAGCAATAAATGTTGTATCTCATTATTTCAATTTAAATCTACAGATATATTTCTTTCTTTTTCTTTTCATAGCGTTCATATCCATAAATACTAACGTGACCAGATGGATCCTCTGCATTCACAGAAAATCACAATCGAAAAAGTTTAATCGAAAGTGTGAATCGATCTTTTTCGATAGTTTCTATGCGAAAGTAGTGTTCAGTTGTTCACATAATAATATGATACATTCAAGAAGTAATATCGTAAACATGTATCGCTTTACGGATGTTTTTTCCTGTAATAAATTATGAGTATAATGGTAGTATGTAAATGACTGCAATCTTCTACTTATTACGAGGGAAAACCAGCAAATCAGTCGGAAGGATTTGCTGAAGGCTAATTTGCGTTTCATGGATAGGTACTAAGTAAAACGACCAAAGTTTAATACCACAACATCTACATCAGCCGTTTTTAAATTTGGGATTTTCGTGGCAATTCATTACCACATTTGGTATCATGGATAAGAAAAAGAAATATAGTCCCATTTGCCAGTGCCCCTGCAACACTAGGGACAGTGTTACTAGCTTACTAGGAGTAAAACAGTACAGTTGAAATGAATTAATTTCGGCATTTCTTCTCAGCAGTGGTCGTTCCGAAATGCTAGTAATTTGTGGCTTTTTAAGAGCATCCGCCATCATTATAGACGGAAGAGGATGGCCATGACGTTGGTGTAAATTGCGAATGGGGATTGATGGTATGACATATATGAGAGCAATTACACTTAACATGGGTGGACTGCGAACCTTAAAGAAGGATTCCTCAGAGTAGGGAAAAGGGTTTGGAACTCGCTACCTAATCAAAAAAGGAATCAAGCTTAGTTTTCAATAAGTATCCGTTGTAAATTTCTAAGCACGCAAGGACTCTTAACAATAAAGATCACAAGGCCCAAAAGCAATTCGTTTCATTGGTTTAATTGAATTAAACTGTCAACAACAAAGAAAACACATAACTTCCAGTAGTACTGAAGCAAAAGATACGTTAGACATTTATAGATCGTATCAATCGTCTAGAGAAATTAGGGCAACGACTTATACTGTGACGTCACGTTCTGCAAAACTCGCGCAAAAAGTTGACGTTTGCTATCACTGTCATACCTAAGTAGACGTAATAATGATGAGTTTGCAATGAACTTAGAATACTTGGTCTAATTGAAACACAAGAGTGTTATTTTAGATTGCCTGGATGATTTTCATGTTTATATTTATATGTTTATAGTTGGTAATACCTACAACTCAAAAGATGAGTCATTTTTTTTTCGACTCGTCTCATGTAACAATTACATTTCGGGCATAAATATATGAATATTTTCAAATGGAAGTTTGGAATGTCAATTATGTATTGTACCTTCAGTATAACTGGCTGGTAGTTACTGTGTTTATTTGGTTAATTTGAATTTGGAAGCATTTCGCACGAAATTACGACTTTCACAGACACGTTTTCATGACAAATTTTAAATTACACGCATGGATTTTGTGAGTACTATACGGAGTACCTACTAATTCCATGATTATACGTATTTCTCAAAGCTACAAACTACTGGCACCTTGGAACTACCCACTAGTTATTACTACTTAACTACTCCACTGTGCACAGTGTACCATGCCAGTTATAACGGTCTCGTCATCCATGGTCATGATCGATGGAAGCAGTTTGCTAAGGTCCATTACTACAGGTATCTAGATCTAGGCTAGCACCTAAAATTAATTTGTTAATCGACGTCTTGATTACGTCGTCGTTGACTATTATGACCGAAACCGTGGATCGGGTCGGGGGGTTCCCTCTATTGTGGTTGAGCTTCGCGATGGCTGACTCACGCGTCAACTCGTGAACGGGTGCTGCCGGGGGAACTGGTCAGCTCGATCTTTTATTAAAAGATTTTTTGTTTGGTTAATTATATATATATATATTTTTTTTTTTTCCTTACATCAGCACTTGATCACAATCATAATATGGTTTCAGTATACCTTTTGATCATGTACTTTATTGTGTACTTACATGTTATATTACTGATAAAAAATTATACATAAATTTATATTTAAAAAATGGTAAGCACTTCTGGCATAATAGGGACCAACACTGTTTGAATGAGTTTCTTTCTGCATTTCTTCTCAGCAGTGGTCGTTCCGAAATGCTAGTAGTTTGTAGCTTTGGTAAACATCAATTAATTTAGAATATGACGTGAAAAAGTGCCTGTGAAGGCCTAATTTCTGAATAAATGATTTGATTTTGATTTTGAAAATTTATTGACCAATGATATAAACTTGAAAATTGAATCACTGCCTGATTGACACTTGCCAGTTCCAACTGCGTACACACCGTTTTCCTCACAGAGTCCTAACACGTAAACAATCTTCACAGTACTTATTACAGAAATTAAATATTAGGTAATTATAAAGTAAAACATTTATTAACCACAATGGTAATTTCCTAAAACGTCCATTTTATAATTAAAATGGTCTTCTTTCAAATGATAAAGACAAAACAAAATTGTTTACATAATACTTTACATAAGACTTGTAAGAAAAAACGGACTTTAGAAATAGTTTCGGAAAATAAAGTGGATGTTACATACGGACGGACAGAGAAACAGACATGACGAATCTAAAAGGGGCCTTTTTACGGGACCCTAAAAAATGAGAAATCGTGTATTCAAATAATTATAGTATTTACCATCTGTACGTTTCCCAGATATGGGGTCAGCTTCCATCACCATTTCGGAAAAATCTGTAAAACAAATGAAAAAATATATCAAAACGCGATTTTGTTTAGGGAACTCTGAGTCACAAGTTTGACATGCCAAGTGCGCATGAGCACTTGCAGTCACGTGACAATGCATTTTTATTACTTGAACCAACAGATCTTTGGCCGTATTGCCAATGAGTATGACTTTTGATACTGACAATTAATGAGCAAGAACGTTATACACCTCTCTCTTACTTTCGCATGTTCCCGATTTGGTTTCGGTGCTGTAACGCCGCAAATCCCGGGGTTAACATTTTGAAGATTCAATTGGTATATTGGTTACTAGACGTTGCTCGGGGCTTCGCGCCCGTGGGAATTTTGAGATAAAATATAACCTATAGCAATCTTGGATAATATACCTTTCTAATGGTGAAAGAATTTTTGAAATCGGTTCGGTGGTTACGGAGGTTGCCCGCCTCAAACATACAAACTCACAAACGCTTATCTATTTACAAAAATAGTATAGATGGAATAAGGAGCCATTTAAAATGCGGCCCGTACCAGCTTCGCTCGGGTATAGGCGTAACGAATTATACACCTAAACATCCTCGGGAATCACACTATCTATTTAAAAAACCCGCATCAAAATCCGTTGTGTAGTTTTAAAGATCTAAGAATACGTAGGGACCGACAGCGGGAAGCGATTATGTAGTGATTACGAAGCACACTTCGTAGATACTTTACACTTTAATAGATAGCCTATGATGTCTTGATAAAAAAAAATCGACTTACCAATTTAAGAAAACTTTGTTATTTAAATAAATTTAATCCTACCATTTTTATTTTGAAATATATTATAACCCTGAAAGGTTTACACAATTCGGTATGTACGTCTGTATTCTTGTACTGGCTAAATGATAAAAAAAAAACCAAAACAACTTGTAACAAATGATGTAAATCGTATGTAAATTCAATTAACAAGATGTGACCGAATTCAAAAGTGATTCGAATATCGAACATCGAATTATCGATGCATACCAACCAAATAACAATGACTAGTTATTTATCACACTTTTAATTTTGTATTATGTATTATAATAGTGACCCATCTTCTTTATCCATCGAAGCAATGACATAGTAACAACAGATGGACATCAAAATGGTTTATAATGAGGTGAATGTTAAGTTACTTAACGTAAACTGTAATGTTAATAAGGAAGGCCAGGGAATAAAGATAGGTATTATATAATTTACCTACCTACTTTTATTTACTTTGACTACCGTGCATGACATGTAGTTTTCATAGATAATACATACAGTCACATGCATCCCAATAGGTACCTACATAAAACTTTCAGTGTTAACTACGACGAGAGTTAATCCATCAAGTTATGCTATTAGAAAAAGTCATCTGCCGCGTCTGTCTTTCTGTCTGTTAAACACAAAAACTATTGCATGAATTTTTATACGGTTTTCACCAATAGATAGTCTGATTCCTGAGAAAGCTTTAGGTGTAAAATTTAAATAAAATAAAAAAATACATTACGACGCTACTTAGTAAAAAATACGGTATGGCGGGTGAGTGCTTATGATAAACAATTAAAAAATATATATTGGTCCTTCGGAAACGGGATATTTACAGCAGACTATTTGCGTAGGAGGAAAGTTCTAAAGTGTCATTAATCTAAATTTCCTAACTCCTATGTCATACCGGAACAGAATTCATGTCAGTTACAACAATACACATAATGTAAAAAATGACAATTAAAAATAAACTTGTTTTTCTATACTAACAATATTTTCAAACATAATAAACACCTACGCTACGTTTACGACAGAAACATAAACATATTTATACCTACTCAAAGCTTTTTAGTGGGGAAATGACTTTTCAGTTACCTAATGACGTATTCATTCGCTAATTACCTATGACATTAGATTTGTTATATTTGGAACGGACGTTTATTAATGGTTATTTTTTGTACAGTAAACAGCATATGAACCTATACAAATTAATTGTCATATTCATCATCATCATACACAAAAAGAAGTGGAACACATCGATGTAGAATCACTATACCCAGGTCCTCCGTATGTGGTACTGAGGTGTGCTAAGTGTACTGAGGTGTGCTAAGTGTACTGAGGTGTGCTAAGTGTTTTGTCGAGTGCTATTGAGCTGTCTTGGTGGTTGTTCTGTCACTAAGCGTTTTCTTGGCTTATTTGTTTTTTGTCTTCGACGGGTTCAGTGTCTTGGCTCCTTGCGGAGTTGGGGCACTGACAAGATCCTATCTATTAGTGCGGGAAGCAAGGTTGCGTATTTGACCAAAGTTACCAGACCGCTGGTGTGGGGTAACTCAGCTTCACGTAACCAGGCAGGGGCCAATTGCTGCCCTCTGTCTGCGAATTTTGTTTTGTTTTTGCCTAGCGGTCAAAAAGGCTCGAGCCTTTTAGCCCTAAATTTAAAGTTGCGAGTCTTTTTTAAAGGCGGACTCACAATTGTAGCGGTCGAAAAGGCTCGAGCCTTTTAGCCCTATTAAAAGCTTGCGAGTCTTTTTTAAAGGCGGACTCACGAAACAGTAGTTCTAAAATTGCTCACTAAAAAAGAGCTTAAGGCTTTTTTAGGCCTAGGCTTTTTTTAAAGCCTTTTTACAAGACTGGCGTCGTAATTAGAGTTTTATCATTTTAGCGGTCAAAAAGGCTCCTTATAGCCTTTTTTTAAGACTCACCGTTTTATAGCGATGGCTACAATATTAATTATAATAATAAATCGTCGTCTCAGCCGATGGACGTCCACTGCTGGACATTGGCTAATAATAATAAATATGTCACTACATTCATATAACGCCATGGGTAGTAAAAACAATTAATAAATATAAATTTCTAAATACATACATATTATAGATAAAACACCCAGACACAGAATAAATTATCATGTTCATCGCACAAACAATTGTTCTGGGTGGGAATCGAACCCACGACCTCCGGATTATCTGTCAGTGTCACTAACCACTACGCCACGAGGCCAGTCAAATTTAGACTTATTTTAAAAATAAGACTGTATTTTATTAATTTTGTACTTACGTGAATATTATTTTTTTACAATTTTCAAAATAACATCGATTCCTATTTCGCCATTATTATCTTGGAAATGACAAAGAAAAATACTTATTTCCGTGGTGTTTAATATTTTAATGTGAGGGTAGGTAGGTATATTTGTTCTTATGCGTTGCTGGATGCCCGGTTTAATTTACGTCATTCATTCGTTTTAATATCGTTCTATTCGAATTGTTGTTCGTATCATGACCAGGAAATGTGTTAAGTTAAATATCTGTTAGTATATTGTGTTGCGGTTAATATCGTAAATAAATACTGGTTCATCAATTGAACTGAAACATTGGGTTGGAATTATATTTTAGCGCGTTGGTTACTATTACTCGTTATCTTTGCGCCAAAATGGAAAATGATGGATTTGATGGTGATTTGGATGTGTCTACTGATGTCACATTTACGAGTTCTAGAGAAAATGTGAGTATTGAGTCTTCTCCGAATCCTAAAAAAAAATATAAAAAGCTGAGGAATACATATTACACGAAGAATGACAGTGGGCTTAAATGTAAAATATGTAAAAAACCATTTTCGATAAAATCGTCACATTCTACGCTAAAAAATCATTTGCTAAGTCATGAAGGCATTGAAGGCCCCTCAACCTCAACCAGCAATACTTCTGCATTGACATTGAGCAAACATAAAAAGGCACTGTATGACCGACTAGTGCTTAATTTTATCGTTCACGGCAACCATCCGTTTAAACTTGTAGAAGAAGAACATTTTAAAAAATTAATGGCTGAGATAAATCCTAAATACTCGCCATTAAGTTCAACGTCACTTAAATCAAACATTCACAAACTATTTAAACAGAAACAACCTGAAGTTATAGAGAAAATCAAAATGATTACAAATAAAATTTCTTTGACTTTTGACTTTTGGACCTCCGTCACGAACAAACCATACGTAGTTGTTACTGCGCACTTAATAGATAATGGTGCATTACAGTCATTTATCCTGGACTTCGATTTAATACCGTATCCACATAAAGCTGAACAGATATTACATAAAATTGTAGAAATCTTCAATTTATATGCTTTACATAAAAGAATTATGTCCATTACTACAGATAACGAGAAAGTAAATGTGAAATGTTTACAATTACTGACTTTATGTAATGATGATTATGATGATGTGATTCACACTAGATGTTTGGCACACATTTTAAATTTGGTAGTAAAGAAAGGTCTAAAAGAAGTTGAAGAGCCTATTTCAGCTGTGAGTAAACTTGTTAACTTAATAAATTTTTCCACTAAAAAAAAGCAGACCTATTTTGAAAAGTGTGCAGAATTAGATATTCCGCAATTAGCTTTACTAAAAGAAATTAACATAAGGTGGAATTCGACCTACCTTATGCTTGAGCGTGCATATAAAATGAAAGCAGTTCTCAATGATCTTTGTCAGAATGATAGGGAATTTCGAAATTCCAATATTGAAGAAATCATGTGGGCTGATGTTAAATTATTGATTGACTTGCTAAAGCCGTTTTACGATGCCACACTTTTACTATCTAAGTCAAAATACCCAAGTATTTACTATGTAGTACCTATAGTAGACGTCCTAATGAATCGACTTTCTAATGCCGAGGAGATGGATAATGATCTTAAGAAAAAAATTTCTGGAGCCATGCTCAACAAATTGCAAGAATATTTTCCCTTGCTACGCACTGAGTATGCTATGTTTTCTATTATACTCGATCCAAGATTAAAAAATGATTATTACTCCGAAAATTACAATGGTACTGAAGATCCCCTCACTTCTATGACATTACTTTTTAATACCAGATACAATCTTGGAAATCAAGCAGCTGAACAGCAATCCGATCTATCGGAATCTTCCGGTGCATCTGGAGTCAATAACAATATTTTTTCTTCAATTTATAAAAAAAGAAGACTTGATAATAATGAGCTGGAAAAATATTTATCCCTACCGATTGAACCCGAAGACACTGATGTAATAGACTGGTGGAAAAACCAACAATTAAACTTACCACGCTTACAAAAGATGGCTTTTGATATTTTATGTATACCAGCTACAAGCGTTCCCAGTGAACAGTCATTTTCCAAAGCTGGAAATTTAATCAATAAGAAAAGGAATCGTTTGAGTAATAAAAGCATACAATCCTCAATGTGCCTTTCATCCTGGATTCCTGGCTAAACGTTTTTGGTGATTAATGTTCGCGTACCTAACGATGTTTTACCTATGCTTTTTTTATTTCATTAATTGATTTAAAATATGTTAAACTGTTATAATACATAATAAAACTTTCATTTATAATTCATTACGTTTCTATTAACCTAATCCTCAAAAGAGTCGAGTATTTTTAAAGATGGAACTCTAATTAAATAAATATTTTTTTTAAAGAATGTTTTTCTTTTTAATCACTTTTCTTTTGGATATGTTATGCGCAGTGGTTAAAGATCCAATATATTATATTGTAACTTGAAGTTTAAAAAAAATATCCAAAATATCAAAAAAGTTGTGGGTAGGTCAACATTTCACCTACCCACAACTTTTTGGATATTTTTACTATTTTGTAATCTGTTAATCATTAGCAATTGTGATTTCTTGGCTCGTTAAGATAATACATTTCATTTTTATTATATAATAAAAATGTCTAGTGATGACGGGTCTCCTCCGTGTTCTCCGAGTATTTTACCTGGTTTATCTCGCGAGAAGAAGAGGAAGTTATCTTTAAATGAAGAAAAGTTAAAACCAGAATCATCATCAAAAAAACAATTGGACAAAGGAGTACAGGTACGACAAGAAGATATTATGGATTGTGCCATATATAAAAGAAATCGATGGGACTCATCCGATGTGCGAGCACAATTGAATGTGGTAGTGGTAGACGATATCCACCTGTGCTCAGAGCAGCAACCAAATGATCAAAGAAACAAAGAGTTTGCAAAATTATTAGCTTTTGAGCTCGACCGTGTTCCTCCAGAAAAACGCACGATGACGTATTCAAAGATTCTGGATTTCATTAGAAAAATACGCCAAGAAGACAGTTTGGCTAATATCAGTTTGCCAAGTTTTGATGATTCCGACAATGAAAATGAGTAGATATCCAAGTTGTGTCATTGGTTATATTTATTACGTTTAATTTCATTTTTATATTTTTTAAATATGATACTGTATTTTTATTAACACATCCTTTATTTATTTACAATTTCATTTCATTGCCATACCTAATGAAAATCGGCTGTTTTTCTTTTTGGAACAATGACTATTTTAAGTTGGCCTCTTATGACTTAGTAAATCTTTATAACCAAGTGTCAACGTATACTGGTTTTATATTTTATTATTAAATGTACCAAAAATTATGTAATTGTTTATGTTTTTGCTATATTTAAACCAATCATCGATACCACCTTTAGACCTAATTAGTACCTAATAGTGTCAAATAATATTATATCTAAAAAGACTTTAAAAAAGCCTATGCCTAAAAAGCCTCAAGCCTTTTTTAGTGAACAATTTTAGAAAAAAAGCCCGCCTTTAAAAAAGACTCGCAAGCTTTAAATTTATAAGGCTCGAGCCTTCAAAAGCCATAAATACAATTAGCCTCGAGGGCTTAAGAGCTATTTAGCCTTTTAGCCTTCTAGCCCTCGCTATAAAGCGGCGAGTCTT